>NW_025048378.1:167500-177500 GCF_018831695.1 Puntigrus tetrazona | reverse complement strand
ATTCGCTGTAATTTCCTCGGCCTCTCTGAAGGCTTTTTTTTTTGGCGCCTTGTCTGTTTGTCTTCGATTTGAGCTCAATTAAACGGAGATTGCCGCTCTCCAGGAGCGATGCCGCGGGCTCGTGTCCGGGTCAGCCGTTCTTCATCTCAGAGATGTGTGCAGATTGGGTGGGTGAAGCCCGGTGACGCGCGCGTCGTAACACTAACTGCATTATTCTGTTAGACTGAATCGTGGAGACCTCAGAGACCCGGAGGACTCGGCGGCGTGAAGCAGCATAGATGTAGGGTATTATTACTAGACAGCGGCATCGGATCCTCTCTGGGCGGTGCTGATATATTCTGTCCTCCATTATGCCGACGACAACAACAACACACGGGAACAAATTACACCCAAACGCAAATGATATTTTGGAGGGCTCGACTGCATGAAACAGACGTGCGTTCTCTCCCCGTCCGCTCTGAAGTGGTCTAATACGAAGCGATCCATCAGAAAGACGGCAGCATGCTGCTCACGTATTTCCAGGCCTGCATGCTCCAGCCAAGAAACTGCCATTGAGATGAATGGGAACGTTAACAGATGAGTATATTAGATCATGGTTCGAGGGGTGTATCGTCTCAACATAGCGACTTCGGCTCAACTAGTAGGGGAGTTTAAGACAGGACTATTTGTTCTGACCTATGCACAAGTTCAGGCTCAAAAGTGCATCGTCATTTTATTTTCAATATTTATATATATATTTTATAAGTAAATGTTTTTTTTTTTTTATCAAGTCGTATTATTTTAGATGCATTTAAAAATTAAAACATGTAACACTAAATTTATTTAAATATATACAAAATAAACCGATTGCAACCACTTACTTGCTACTCACTTGCTAACCTTAGATTATATGCGCACACTTTTTATATCGTGCATTCATGAGTCCGGCAGCTCTACCAATACCCTTCAACTACTAAATCGTCCCTATAGCAATAATTGCAATCGAACAAATATATGAATCTGTAACCGCTGTCATTGTAATTTCAGCCACATTTGAAATTGATATTTGTGTTTAAAACATTTACATTACATTTAACATAGTATTCCTATCGCTCTATATAGACTAATATATCAGCCTGTTTTGAATAGTTTTCTGCTGTATGCAGATGTCTTAACCACTGCGCAGCACTCATAGCATTTGCATCGCGTTTCGAGATGCATTTTTTTGCCACGCCCCTTTCTTTCGTGCCTGCCTGTCTTTTTAAATGCAAAAACACGCTCTGAGCGCCGCGCCTCTCATACTCCCGACACTGATGCATTCATATGATGTTATTCAACAGGCGATATAGGGCTCAAATTGCATCTGTCACGATCAATTTTTCTTCCTGCCTCTAAACTAAAAACGTTCCCATTTTTAAAGGCGCAGTCCATAGTTTCCTGCGCGCATACAATGACCTGCTTTTCAATTTCCAGCTCAGAGCGCTCTATTGTCTGGACTTATTGATCGGCCCTTTCACATCATCTGTCTCTTCAGGCAGAATCCAAGCCGAGGTCTTCTGCAGTTCAGCTTTTTTCACAACTTAGACAAACTTTAGCTTTTTTTTTCCCTTTACAGATAAGGAATTCAAGGTCTCGTCCGCGATTTCATTTATTTCAGGTGCACGGGCATTATTGACTCTTCATAATCCATCTTTTATCTTAAAGAGACGGCAATCAAAAACTGATAATACTGACCGCCGTGCTCTCGGCTAGAGTGGGCTTTCAATTTGTTTACATACATAAAAATCACAATTTATTTTTCCCTAACAGAGCTGCCCGCGCTGCGTCATGCTTTGTAGTTTTCACGGATAAACAAATATTTTTGAAAATCATCGGCAGACATAAAAACAGCTCGAGGGCGGCGCAGACTCTCTTTTGTGTTTCAAGGTTGCGTGCGACAGTCCGCTCAAATCTATAACATGTCGCTTTCTGATAAAAGCTTCACAAAACCCGACAACATCTGCTTATTATGTGTCGACGAGCCCGAGTCTGAATAGCTGGGATCTTTGGCCTTGAAATGAAGCCGTAACGCGTAACGCGCAGCTGTTCTAGACTGGGTTTGAAGCTCTTCTCGCTCCTCTATCACTGTCACTGTTAGAGATGTTTAGCATCGTAATTCATTGCATGAATTATCGCCTAACTGCTTAAATCATCGGAAAGGGAAATTAAACCGTAACTCTTTGTAGTTATGCCTCAAGGGCTTATGAAGGGCTTTATCCATGCCGTTAATTCATTCACAAATACTAATTATAAGTCATTCATATATTGTTATAACAACTTCAATAATAGGGCGACCATTGTCATGGTTGCACCGTTACTCCTCAGGTGTGCATTATTTTCTAATAATTCAGGGCACGGAGTCAATTATTCTGCTTGTAATAGGATTATCAGACCTAAAGACATCAATCAGATGTTATATTTGAAGGTATTCGGTACTTAAAACGCTATTGTGAGTAGGATTAATTCTTCCGCATCTCATCCAATGCCTCCGTTGTTAATTGCAAATTGTCATTAAAAATGTAGTAACAGATGCTTGAGCTGTTGATAGCAGACTAGTGTGTGTGTGTGTGTGTGTGTGAGAGAGAAAGAGAGGAAGTGTTCGGCTAAGAGTGAAACTTTAGGTTTAGTTTCCTGGCTTGTGAGAATTCGAGTTATTTTTTTGCGTTGCTGTCATGGATAAAGTGTATGTTGATGTGAGTATATAAACCAAACCTAAAAACTATAAATGCGTTTTATTAAGTAGGCTTAACCTAGTAAAAATGACCATGCTTTCATATGCGTATTTTGCTGAAAAACATCATTATTTCTGTTATTATGAGGTTAATTAGCTTAACTTAATATGCATATGCGTGTGTTTGATTTATACGGTCTTTGTAAGTATAACGCTATAACATTTGTTTGTTTTAATAAAACTATTATGCTTTTATTAGAGAAAACAATAAAAAAGTATTAAAAATTAATACAATGTACTTGTAATAAAACACTGATTTTATTCAGTCAGTATTTTGTGTCTACGGGTTTATTGATTCGTTAAGAAGCGTGTGTGTGATAATGTGTGTTCAGCTGATGGTTATCACTAGATAAACCCAGACAGATATTCATATGAGGATGCTTAAAGGATAGTTCACCAAAAAAAGAAAATGTACTGTTAATTTACAGTAATTTATTCCTTTAACGCAATATTCTGGAATGCTTGATTCTGATTGGTCAGATTGCTGCTTTCATTTTCAAACATTTCCTATATAAAGACTAGGGATGCAACGCTAACATTTTTTCAGAACCGATCCGATACTAATTTTGAGTATCTGCCGATACCGATTAAAAACCGATAACGGCTTTTCTTTTAACATTTTTTTTTTTTTTTTTTTAAATCAATGTAGAATTTCTTGACCTCTCTGTGTTGACCTGACCATCACTCTTTTCTGCCTTTTAATAACTTAATTTTAATCAAAAATAACAACTGCAAAAAGTATATATATATATATATATATATATATATATATATATATATATATATATATAATCATAATCAATGACAGAAATACTATTATAAACTAATTTAGTGGTTTCAGCAGCAAAAGATGCTCTAGAAAAACAATCATTTTATAACATTTAAACATTTTTATTAAATCTGGACGACATTGCTCTTTGTATTGTTGTAAAATACATGAAAAACAATAGGCTACATTTATAAGTAAGTCATATGCATTTCTTTTAAATGTATAGCGCAGTAATGAAGCCAGCAACATGTGGCAGATAAAACAAAACAAGACTATTAATCCTTCATTGCGCAGAAAAGTATTATACTACGAAAGTTTCCAATGCACAGTGCTTATGCGCATACAAAGGGCTTATGTCCTACCGATCAGTCCCCATTGAAAAGGGAAGAGATATTGATGCGTAGTGTAATAAATCGGCGCTTTGCTATATTGAGCAATTCTCTTGACAGCTTTAAATCTCTTCGTAAGTGATATTTAAGAGAGTTTAATCGCGCGTGACTGTAGTAACCAAGCAGTTTGTACGCTGATTAGAGGACAGACAGAGAAGAGTTTATGTGAACTTGAATTTAATGACTTAAATATTCATCTGCGCCTCACACTGAGCTATTCAGAGCACTCAAATATAGTGCACGGAAACTTTATAATGTTTTTGTGCCTTTGTGGGGCTCTCGACAATATCGGATTTGGATGGTTCTGATTGACACCGATGCACAGAAAGTGACCAGATACCGATAGCAAAGACTCTTTCTTTCCCTAATATAGACTCTTTTGTCCAACTAGGGAAATTTTAAGTCACTATTCACCTTTAAAACTCAGCAGACCAGCAAACGGCTAAGTGATAGCTTCATAAAAGTCGTAATGGCCCCTACAGCTCATTTGCGGGGTAACTACTTTTGGGTTTAAATAGTGTTGCCTCGTGTCAGCGTTGCACCGCATTAGTGTCGCCGAAACGCTTCAGCTCTCTGCCAAGAGGCTGTGTGTCTCTCACAATGAACGTAGAGCGGAGGAAAGAGGCAAAGACAGACACTTTGATTCGGGCGCGCTCGCACGGCTTCGACGAGCACCCCGCTGAGTAACGCTAACTGGAATCACAAACCACATCAGCTCAGTCGAGCATCTGGGAAACACGCTTTTGCCTGTCTGCTCAATTGCATGGGCTGGATTAGGAGAAGATTTAGTTAATTGGAATAAATGGTAATCTTTTTCCACGTGCATCTGGCAAACAATCAGAGCGGTAGAGGAGATGTGGGTTACACATTAGCATTGCCTCAGTCCAGATACGAGTGCTTTTGTCAAAGGCATGAATTAATAAAAAAAGAACCTATTTTTAAAAAATTACTGAGGAAAATAGACCATGAAATATCTAGAGGAACAGAAAATCGGCTTCATCCTTGCATGAAATGCGCCTGCTAATAAGACGGAAAGGAACTTAATGCATCTGTCGACCGTCAGCATTACATATGCATGGGCTACGTATCTCCAACAAACATATACTGTACGTTTCAATTACATTTGTGTTCCTAGCAGACGCTCTCTTGCAGAAACAACTCGTGTAGTTGTACAGATCCCGTCATGAGCAATTATATATTGTCATCCTTCATGCATGAAAATCCTAAAATATGCATTCGAGGTAATGTTTCTCATTTTTTTTTGTAATCATCGATATACGGCTGTTCACCAATGTATGCTCTGCGGTGAATGGGTGCCATCAGAATAAGAGTCCAAACTGGCAATAAAAGCATCACAATAATCCACGGCACCCCAGTCCATCAGTTAATGTCTTGAGAAGCCAAAAGCGCATTCGTAAGAAACAAATCTATAATCTCTGTCGTGTTGAACGGTGCTGTGGATTATCGTGACGTTTTATCAGCTGTTGTGACTCTCATTCTCACGGCACCCATTCATCAATTGCTGAGGCTGCTATCCTCCAGATATGTTGAAGAAACAAACTCATCTTCATCTTACATGCATCTTTCAGGGTGAGTAGATTTTTCAGTCCGTTTTTCGTTTTTTTGCGCGAACTATTACCAAATAAATTGATGTAAACAGAACGCATGCCCGACTGAATCAAACACTCAACTCCAGCGTATTGTGTTTTAAAGTATCTACACAGCACACGAACCCTATGGGAGAGAAAATGTATTTGTTTGCTTGTTGAATCAAAGCTCAATCCAATCCACTTCTTCCTTGCCGCTCTTATTTGTGTAGGACCGGAATTTATTTGCATTGCATTTTTGGAAGCTCCCGAGATGTTCGTTCAGCGCCACCTCAGAGTGCTAATAACGGCTGTGAATATATTCTGAGGCTGTGAGAGAATTGAAAATGAGAAGTGACACCCCAGAAAACACGCAGCTGATGAGTTTGAGTAGTGACTCGGTTGACACTAAAACTGCTGCTGATTATAGCTCTGTCTCGTTACAACAGCTGTGGCGGCTTTAAAATGATTTCCTCTATGATTTTGGCAATTAACTTAAATGATTTTTTTTTATTTCCTGTGAAGAAGGTGAGCTGCGACTTTTTCAAAATTGCCTTCATTGGGAGATTTACACACTTTTGGCAGCATAATTCTGTTAAGAAAGTAACATAGCATTAAAATAAAAACGTAAATGTAAGAACAGTAATGTTTTCATACATCTGTATGCATTTAATGCAGTTAAAATTAAAATGCATGATAGTTCAGATTCATATTAAATGCAATTAGCTGGTTCTTTTAACCCGCTTAATAATATATTTATAGCAATGATCATAATTGTCTTTCGTAATTATTATTGTCTTTTAAGTGTGCAGCAGATGCTAAAAAAAGTTAATAAAGTCGCTCCTATTAAAACTTTAATGTCGTGAGAGTACACATTTGCAATGAAGTTGAAATTTAGTCGTTTAAAATGTAGAAAGGAAATCACAATACAGTTAAAAATATAATCAGATACTTTACACGTGCTTTAGTATATTATTCAATGCATCAAAAATAGTTCTTCTTTGTAAAAGATTATGATTTGAAATGTTCTTTTTAAACTTGAAATTACAAAGTGCAACGTTTTAAAAGTGTCCTTTTATTTCATTCATATTATATGCAAGTGCAGTTTATATATTTACTTTTAAAATTTAAAGGCGGGGTAATTGATTTCTGGTAACCAGTGTTTCTATTTGAAATCACCAAAACAAACACGCCCCTATTTTGATAGCTCCGCCCCAAACATGCGTCACGTAACCCAGGCAACCCTTAAAACGCTCTGACACGCATTTCAAAATACCACGCCGCTTGATCGCATCCAGTCAGTGTAGACTCTCTCTAGACGTCCTCTTTTTTCATCTAATGTCTGTCCCGTGCACCACCACATCATGAGTAGACACGCCCCTTGCTGCTGATTGGCTGCAGGTTTGTTTCGCTATTCGCATTCCCGCCTTTAATCGTCAGTTCAGATTCAGTGCAATCAAGGTAATGCACAATATATCATTTAATACTGCTCATGCATTTAAAATCTTAACATGGTTGTTGAATGTTTGATAAAGTGCTCTACTAGTCTGAATACTGTATTCCCGTTCAACAGCTCTGCTTTAGATCCGGGTCCTCAGCTTCTCTGCAGCGTCCACCGACAGACCACACTCAATTAGATTTATCTCTGATCACCAGAGACGCTATTATCTGTGTTACTCCATCGATTCTGTCACAGCGCAGGCTAATGCTCAGAAGCCAGCGTGGTCATGTTGAATGGGGCTCATCACACACACACACACACACACACTCACACACACACACACACACACACACACACACACACACACACACACACACACACACACACACACACACACACACACACACACACACACACACACACACACACACACACTCACAACATTTTTCAACATTTAGCGCTAATTAAATTGAAACGTATCGTTGTTTGAGGATGAAATGCTTTCTCTTTTTTCCAGCTTGGTATAGAGATGAGATGAGTTTTCAGTAAACACACACACACGCACAAAATCGTAATGAACACAGCCGAGGGTGCCAGAACTTTTCCATGAAAATAGCAGCATTTTATGTCGTAACAAATAAATTCAATGATAATAATAATAATGTTTATATACCAAAGGACAACATTTTTTAATGACCACCATAAATCAGATATTATGCATGAATACATTTTTTTAATATAGTTTGCATAAAAAGATTTCTTTTATTTGCGTTATTTATTCGTTTGATTTAGTATTCGCTTTAAAATTTCGATTTTATTATTTGGCATATTTGAATTCTGCAAAGAAATATGCAGCATTACAATAAAAAGACACACTTTCATTTGTAATTTGTTTAAAAAAAAATTGTGAAAAATGCAATGCGCCATGAAATCAATATTGTGAATTCCCAGCATGGGTCATTATAATCAGTATATGTCCCTGCTGGATGCAGCAAATGCAATAATGTGCAGTGTGTTGAAAATAATGTGTTTTACTAAATACACAATATATCATATCATGGCATGACATCGTATGACCCCTTTCATTATTTTAAGCCCTTAAAGACGCAGTACACGCAGAAAGTGGATCATAAACACACTTGTCGACAATAACGAGTAAGGGGGCGTGTCCAAGAGCGACGGGGGAGGGGCCAGCATTGAATAGAATGTCTGTCAATGTTTAGGGGCAGGGCTTTTGAGACAGGGGCGTGGTCACTGATCTAGATTGCGAGTGTGAGCGTTTGTTTCAAATAAAAACTGCGCTTACTGCCCCTTTAACACCTACCGGTAACTCCAGTGCCTAAATCAGATCGATTGCTTGAAAGTAATGATCCAAGTACAAGAAAGGTGCGCTGGCCAGTGTATGTGATTATATATTTTCTTCACATTGTCCTTGTTGTGTCTCCCGAGCGTTAAAACTGTCAGCGGCCTGATAATGAGGTAACTGAGGTCCGTGTGTGTGTGTGTGTGTGTGTGTGTGTGTGTGTGTGTGTGAGAACGAATGAGAGAGAGAAGGCCTCTGAAGGACAGCGTTCAGCTGATGTTATCTGTAGTATCTGCACCTTATCTCAATAATAGTCCTTTACATGACAAAGACTTCTCACTCCCTTACAAGTTCTACATCATCAACAAAAGCAGAGACAACAAATCCCTCTCCTCCTTCGCTCCCTATAGGCCGTCACTGAAACCAGAGCTCCACGCTTTTATACTCTCACCCCTGAATTAATGAACATCCTGCATATGGGTTTGAGCTTGCGCCGTAGACCCGGGCGCCAGAACCCCTTAACGCCAAGATCAACATTTGAATGCTTCTGTTGTGTCATTGCTTCCTGAAATATCACCAGACACTTCAATATGTCTGTCTTTTTATTTCCTAGCGCGGGAGGGTTTAATATCGCCCGCAGTCATTGCACACTGTGAGTTAAAAGTCGATGCGAATAGCTTCCCGCAACCCATTTTACTTCTGTAACGTGAACGAGGAGGGAAATAAATGCAAAGCGAGATTCGGTCGGATAGTGAAAAGGCGGAGCGGGATGCGGCCGGAGTGGACAGAAGCGCGTTTATCTTTGGGAGTCGTTATGAAAGTAAGGTTTTATCTGGTCGCCGGGGGTCGGCAGGTATTTGTGCGGCTTCTGGGACGTCACGATTCTGTTGAAGGGGTGTTAGTAAGCACGAACGCGTTTGGCCGGTGACCTGTGACGGTTTCAGCGCCCCGTGTCACCGACAGTGTCACTGCTCTCGAGGAAAGCGCTGTCACAGAGGTGAGACGCGACACTAAGGTCATGACACGCTGTTTGCCTAAAAAAAAAAAAAAAATTATAAAACACAGAGGTTGAGTTTTCATCTTGGTGTAGAGGTCAAAATTCCAACTATGGCCTTTTCAATCACTGTTAAACTTGGTTCACATTTCCATATACCCCTTAAAAGGATGAGTTAAAAAATCATCTATGCCATCGTTTCTTCCCTTCTATTTTATTTCGAATGACTTTGATTCATATTTTAAAGGCGCAGTATGTCATATCGATAGCTAGCAGTGCTGCAGTTTAAATCGGCCATCTTCCACTTTAGACGTCGCACTCGCATGGGTTGCCAGATTGAGGACGTAACAAAAACTGACAGTGGAAGGCAAGATTCGCATTTTAATATTCACGGAGCTTAAGGTTGCCATTTCGAATCTGTCCGACTCGGTTCGTTTGCTGGCTTCCGTGGCTGCAAAACGTTGTGTTCTCCTTCAACTGGCAACCCGGGGTGTTGCGGTGATGTTGGAGGTGGGCGGAGTCACAAAGACCAAAACGAAGCATTTTAATTAAGGATGCATAAAAAAATCCTGACAAAGAATCTTTAAGCAATGCTCCTAGTCATTGTAAGCTACATAAACGTAATTGATTAGGCTTTGCGTGCAAAATATATATTTATTGTGTATATAGGGGTTGTTGAATGTTGTCCAACTTTTCATTCAGTCTTCAGAAGCCATTCGACACAAAGAAAAACATACATATGCATAAAAGTTATCACATCAACGTGAAG
>NW_025048378.1:65000-162500 GCF_018831695.1 Puntigrus tetrazona | reverse complement strand
GATGAACACTATTTGTTCCTCTTTTGTTCCTCCTTTCTAATAAACCTCACACATTTCCGATGGCCACCAATCTAGAGACTTACAAAAAAAAGAGTCTTCCGCTCACCGAGGCTTTATTTGATCAAAGATACAGTAATGTAGTAAAGTAACTGTTTTCTGTGTGAATGTCTTTTAAAATGTAATTTACCGCTGCGTTCAGAGTCACACGATCCTTCAGAAATCGTTCTGAATCGTTTGATGCTCGAGAAACATTTCCAATTGTTATCAACGTTGAAAACAGCCGTTGCTTCTTAGTTTTGCGTTTTTTTTGGCATTCTTTGATGAATTGCATTTATTTGCAATTGTAGTTTTTTTTGCAAACAAAGTAGAACTGTCACTATTGATCGATTTACATTGAAATGCATCCTTGCTGAATAACTTTTTAAAACCCGACACGAGGCGTTTTTTTAACAATGGTGTCACAAACGTGTATGCATTAAGTAATATACATAAGTAACTGTTAAATAGAAAACCTATAATATTCTATAATGATGACTACTTGACTATTATTTGTTCCCTGTTGTTTTGCTGTGTTTGATGTTTGGTTCCCTCCGTGGTCGCTTTATGCATGCACACTTTTTATTGATGCCACTAAATGCTATATACATATATAGAATAAATTGTAAATACATATTGAAATAAAATGAGTGGTACGGCATGCATTGCATGTTTGTGCTAGTTCGATCTGTTTAGGTTCAACTACACAACCAGTTTCATCCACATGAATACACCTAATCATTGAACTGTCGCTGATGATGGAGACGCAGTATGCTAATGCTGCTTTCAGGAAATAGCGTGTGTTTGAAGCGACGTGATAGGTCGTTCACTTTGGGGTGATCTTTTCCCCTAAAGCCCGCCTAATGGTTTGCTTGAAAAGCACGCTTGTGATGCGTTTCTGTAAAACAAGTGCTATTTGGTTTGACCTTTTGTTATCTAATGCAATGACATTCGTGCATTTTTCAGTGTAGCAGATACATAGCCTCCGCATCCGCTCTTCGCAACCCGTCCAATCAGAAAAAAAGCCCTACAACCTTCACGATCCTGCTACACAGACACAGAAGAGCAAACCCAAGTCACACTAATTGTCAGGGGACCTTCATATTTCAGGAATCTTTCCGCAGGCAGACTGTGGGTTTTACGCTTTTTCCCCGTTCTCTGTTGGGATGATGATGAAGATGATGATGAGCGAGGAGAGCGTGCTGTCACACGCGGCTCCTGATGACAGATAAGATGAGCTGGAGGTCCTGAGATCCTGACATTTCCTTAATGCAGCTCACCTCTTCCTTTATAATTGGCTGTTGCTGATAAGATCCCGGCGGCGGCGGCGGCGGCTCTCACATGACGATAATGCCAGCTTCAGAACATCAGTGGATGGATTAGGTCCACTAGCCTGATTCCTCTTCATTGCATGCCAACACTCTGTAATAACGCTCTGACATCAATCCCGGAGAGTGTTACCGTATATACACACCTGTGTCATCACCGTCTGCGTGTCTCACACCAGCCAAATGCATTTTCTTCACGTCCTGCATGAAATGACGGCTGACTCACGGGCCATGGAAAACATCATGAATAGGTCTTTTGAATAGTCATTTCAGTGAAAGTCTCTTGTTGTGAATACAAGTGGATGCGACTATTATAAACAGCAGCGCGCCAGCCTCTTATGCCTCAATTAAAATGCCATAATGACTATGCAAACAAAACAAAGATCACCCCCCTTAATATGAAATGCATTCACACTCAAAACAGACATAAAGAGCGTAAACATGTAATTCTCTTCTGTTTTCTCTAATTTGCGAGTCCGCTTTAAAAGAGAGAAGTGTGCACGTTTGTTTTTTAAAAGCGTTTGTATCAGTTAATTATATATTGTTGGCTTTATCAGTTCTGAGGATGGATGACAGTTTATTGATAATAATATTACTTAATGGCTTCCTATATTTGTTTTCATCATTTATATATATATATATATATATATATATATATATATATATATATATATATATATATATATATTTTTATTTATTTATTTATTTATTTTTTTTTATTCTTTTTACCTATTATTTATTTATTTATACACAATGTTTTTACTTAATTTTTTATAATGTATTTTTGTTAAATCTATTTTTGTAAATATTATATATATATAATATATGTATATTATATATATATATATATATATATATATATATATATATATATATATATATATATTCATCTTTTGTAACATTGGTTTAGTACAGAGAAGTTTTTGCACTATTTGTTTTTAATGGGGTTTTTTTTAACATATATTACTTTTGGAAGAATTGGAACATTCTATCAGTTTCTGTAACATTCTGGAATATTCTGGTGCTTTTTGGAACATTCCAGAACTTTGTGGGACTACTCATAAAATACAAAAAACATTCGGGGTGTACACTTCTGAACTGTTGTTGTTAATTCGGGTTTCTGCATGTAGCGTGCCATATTTATGCTTGAATATTGGCTTGTATGAGCTGTCAGCACATTTTTTGGTTTTCAGGAATACCTGTTAATGATACGCAAAAGTCATGCGATTGTCATATACAGCACATTAAACTTAAAAGAGTGGATCGAAACTTTTTAAAGGAAAACCGGAGAGAAGCGCAACTCCTGACTTTCTCGAATTATTCCGTCTAACCTCTTTCATGCTTCTTTTGTGACTGGAGTAAACAAACAAATGCCGTTCCACAGCTTTTGCTTGCTTTGACATAAGGCCAATATTGCTTATGCCTTGACGTTTGAGCAGTTCTGCAGCATCAGACGGAGTTGAGTTTTGACACGTTCGACTTCAAAAAAGAGAGAGAATAGATTAAAGCCAATCAATTTTTTTTATTAAGAAGGATGTCGAGTTTTTTCCCCGAGCAGCGCTTACACTAACACATCTTTCCCTCCTGTTTAATGAGAGATTCTTCTGTTTTAAGTGTTAAATGGATCTGCTTGTCATTCCGTTACACCTGCTTGTCTTACACCTGCTGTTTGATAGACATTACACAAAGATTTCGATTTCACAGAGGAAGCAGGCCAGACGTGCATTCATGGAACTTTTTGACAGCTGCATTGCTCATTTTTGTCCCCTCAGTGCCAAAGGGAGAAAAAAAGAACGGGAGAACTGAAAACACAAGAATTTGTCTCGTATGTGGGAAGAGTGAATTGGCGAGGCTGTCAAAGACACATCCCTTTGGGAGAGCAAACCCAGGGGTGGAAAAGAAAAAAAAAAAAAAAAAAGCATCACTGGGGGCACAGTGATGCTGTAAAAACAACCCAAACTGATTTAGTTCCAGGGGGATTGTGTGAGAGCAAGACCGGTTATCTGTGGTATGCTAAACTTGAAAAAAACCAAACGTCAGATGTCTCCGTGTTGACCCCCATGTGAACGGAATGGGCTACGAGTACATCTCGCCTCAGGCCTGTCTCGCCTTAAAGGGAGCAGCTCGTTCTAGCTGAAAAGTTGAGGATCAACCACCTGTTCTGCTATGTGAAGCTCAGTAACACATCGACAGGTCCAGCTGTGCTTATTTTCGCCAGGCCTGTTTGTTTAGTAAAGATTCATTTGCACAAAAGCCTACGCTGGGCTATTAGATGGACCGTCGAGTCCCCTATAAACAGCCTGGTTCATCAGCCAATCGCTAGAAGTGCTGGCTCACTCAAGGGATCTCCAGAACTCTTCTGTTCATTAGTCACCACGGACAGGAATCAAATATGACTTTGTATCGGAAAGCCAGATCCTGTAGAGGGTAAAATGTGTTGATTTTCATTGTTTGCTGTAACAAAGGAGCTCGGCGTTTGCCATGCGAAGGTTGGCGTGGAAGATTTATGGAAAGGGACTTTCAGAAATCGTCGATATCGCAACCATTATCGTAAGGCCGGTCACAACTTTGTGTGGCAAATTTGCTTGCTTCTAAGTGAAACCAAATAATCCGGATAGTGGAGAAAGTGGACATTTTTAAAGAGACAAGAATTTAACATTGCTTTTTGTTGGATACATGGGAATATGGGTTTTGCTGGCAATGAACAGACTGATAAAACAGCAAAAGAAGCACTACAATATAACAGAACGCAAAGTACCAGCAACTGATATAAGACCTTTATTGAATCAGTATGTTCATACTAAATGGCAAATGGAGTGGAATGAATGTATAAATAACAAACTATATGAGATAAACCCATTATTGAATCAAGGTATGCCTTTTTATAATTTTGAAACTGTCCAAGCTTGAACAATTTTATTCGGAAAATGTATTGATGGACATTTTCAAAAATAATTCTCTCGGGATGATTTTAAAATGTTTGTCATACATTAATCCGAAAGATTCTATATAACTGTCCTTATTTATTTTTTCTTAATATGTGTAGTGCATGTATATTTTGTATATTTATGCTTGTCTGTTTTTTTAGAACTATATATTTTAAAAATAGCCATGTATTTGTTTTGAATTGAATTGTGGAATTGAGATGTCTTATCTTGCCATGAATATAGCCAACGATGCTGGCATGGCGTTAAATCATAAATAAATAAGGGAAAGCATGCTTGGGAGGGAAGGATTTCTCTACGGTTTCAAAATGGTCCTGCGGATTCATCGCTTTGAACGTGACTTCTCTGCTTGAGCTGAGCTTAATACAGTACTGAGTTACACTATTGACAGAAGACAAGGGGACCTGTCTTGTCGGCAGGATTTCGCCAAATCTGTCATCAAATTGAATTTGAAAAAATGGGATTAATAAGTAAATCGGACACTAAAACAACCGGTGCCCTGACCTAATGAGTGATTCACTGAATCGTTCGTTCAAACGATTCATTCGAAGCAGCCGATTTATTTCTTTATAAATTCAACAACTGATTAATTCAGGAACGAAATAGTGTTGCTCTGAGATGCACAAATGTTCGTTTTTTTATTGGAATCGTTTTTTTCCAATAACTTAACAACACAGAAATTGCTAACACTTTATTTCGATAGAAACTTTTCAACTACATGTCAACTAGCCATCATTATAGATATTGGTAGACCGTCTGCTTAATAACTTCTAACGCTTTATTTTGATGGGTCCTCAACAAATTACATACTGACTAGCAAAAACTTTACAAGTATATGTCAACTTATTCTATTTAACCTATTAGCAGACAGAGTTAGCAGACGTGTAGCGGTAAATTAATGAGCTTTCGTTAACATGTAGTCACTTCTAGATAGTGGAATGTCCAAAGTGGACTATCAAAATAAAGTAAACTTATAAAGAAGTTAAGTCAGAAGTATCTAAATGTAATCCAAAAAACTATAATTTTTTTTAACATTTTGTAATCGGTAGTAGACTGTGGGCATTGGGTGCAAAGCACACTAATCAGCAACAATATTAAAACCACCTGCTTTGTGCTGCCAAAACAACTCGGTTTGGATTCCACAAGACCTCTGAATATGTCCTGCGGTTTCCGGCCTTCAAGACATTAGTAGCAGAGCCTTTAAGTCCAGCAACGTGCAAAGTCTGGCCTCCGTGGATCAGACGGTTCGGCTCATCTCACAGAAGCTCTGTCAGACTGGCCTTCAGCCTCCATCTTCATCAGCGAGCATGACCCCGATGCCGGTTCACGAGACCTGCCGTATAGAGATGCTCTGACCCACTCGTCTATAGCATTGATTGTCTAGCCATCACTATTTGTCCCTTGTCAAAGTCACTCAGATCTTTTCACTTGAGCTCTTTTTTTCCCCCGAGTTCAAGAACAGACCGTTCACTTGCTGCCAAATATATCCCAACGCTTGACGGGTGCCATTGTAATGAAACAATCAACGTTATTCACTTCAGCTGTCAGCGGTTGTAATGCTGTGGCTGAACAGTGTATCTTATAGAACAGACTGACCCAGTCACACCCTCTAAAGGTGCAGTTTGTAATGGTTGGTAAAAATTGGTGGGGAAAATCGGTAGGTTTTGTCAAGAAACTCTAGATGATGGAGGTTGATAAGTCAGTAACTGATGATATTCACAGCGTTGAACTAATTGGCCTAAGCTGATTGGTTCATGTTGCACACACGAGCGTAATGCTTTTCATTTCAATGGCTTGTTAGTATTCACTATAGCAGTTCGCAGCGTTCTTTCACAACCCTCCACCTTCCCCAGCTCCACCTGTATAGGCTTATTATATATGCAATCTGAGCAGAAGCAGTATGTGCTAAATACAGCACCGTTTTTACATGTGCACTAGGAATAACAAGTGCAATACAGTGTATTAGTTTAGTTTCTACCAAAGCCAAATGCGTTAACATTGTCATGATGGATCTATTTTTGATGTTTCCTCAAGCTAAGCCAGATATTTTCCTATCATAACTCTGATAGCTTCAGCTCTGCGAACGTATTACCGTGAATTAGTTGATTTCCTTACTTTGTTGGCTTTATAACTTATAGAAAAAGAAAGAAACTAAATTAGCATCATAAACAGGCGTACTCTCAATCCCGGTTCCCGTAATACCAGCCGTAGCATCAAAGCTGAGATCATTAAGTAAAGTGCATAGCCTAAAATACAAAAAGATATTGATATTTAATGTGTCATGAACCATATTTATTAATTATTGCAGCCAGCCGCGGTCAGAATAGTCATTAGTGCAGACACTCAGCTAACTTTTTAATAAATAACTCTTTTATACGCTATCAAAACGTACCGTATAGCAACAAATCGATATGCTAAGGAGTTAAATTCAATAAAAGGGAAAGATAAATTAAAGATGTCAAATAGGAGAAATGCATGAACGTCTTAAGAGTAACACTAATCGGTAAAGAGAGAGATGCGAGACGCGGTGTCAGTTTCTCATTTAATAAGCATCCTAATCTTACGAGAGTATCGTTTAGAGACAAACAACACAGTGAGATGTCCTTTTCCCTTTATGAGAAGAAAACCGCGTCTTGAAGGTCCATGATGAGCTTAAGTGATGGCGAGGTTCGCCGCGGTGCTCCTAATTGAAAACGTGCTGAACGAGAGATCTGTGATTGCCGTCTCAAGAGTTTTCAGGTTTAAGGAGACATTCGGCATTTAGCGAACGTCCAAATCGAAGTCGACAATATAATTGCGATAGCTGGGGGAACTATAAAGTCTCTTGTTAAAGAGCAGCTGCGGTTCTCGGCGTTCTGCTAACTCGCGATGCTGACGACGCCGCACTAGAAAATGCGCCGAAAAACTTGTCCAGGCTTTAAATGTTTTACATTTTGAGCGACGCGAAGATTAACGCAGCTTGCGCTTCCCGAGGTGAGACGAGCAGGACTTTGAGCGACCTGTGAAGACCCGCAGTAATTGTTAGGGAGTGAAGTGGAGACCCACACCAGTATTAGTGACGCGAAAGCAAAGGGTTTAGTTAATAGAGGAGCATCAGCGGGGTGCAGCCATTGTTCGCGTTAAGATGAGGATCTTGACATTTACTGAGCCTATTGTGCTCGTTTCAATAAGATTTCCAGCACTGTAATCAAAGGCTTTGACGTAACACAATGAAATTGTAGTGAATTAGCCTTTATGAGAGTATTCCTGAGTACAGACGTGTCACGAATTCATTGGAAGGGGACAAATTGATTCTTTAAAGGTTTGCGTCTCAGTAATTTAGGAAATGCCTTCGTAGGTGTTCATATGTAGTGATTACATGTACATTTTGCATGTTTATGAATGCACTGGCAGACTGTAAAATTGTTTATGCATACACAGCATAAGAAATTAAAAAAACATTATGATTATTTAATGAAGTATAGAGCAGTGTTGGCAATTTTTCAGTTGATATACATTTCTTCATTAAATTAATTAAGAATAAATGAACTATTAATTTAAATGTAATTGTTTAAAGTAACAGTAATAATAAATTAAAAATTTAAAATATATATATTTTTAATATATATATATATATATATATATATATATATATATATATATATATATATTTATAATTGTTACAAAATTGTAATTTATATGCATAAAAATGTATATACTTCACAATTGTATAAAATGTTTATCATTACATTTTGCAAATACAAAGTAAACAATTAAATGCAACAAAATAATCTTCTTAACTGATTAAATGTAAAGAAATCAACTTGTTTCATGACCTGTTTGTATGTCTTGAAAGCTGTGTAAAAGAGTTTTAAATTCAGTTGCGATTTCGCTTATATTTGGTTAATATTTCAACCCAGTACCCCTTTCATTAAAACAAAACAAAAAGACTAGAATAGTTTTTAAGAACTAGTTCTTAGTTAAGTAGCGCTTTTTTGTCTTTAATCATATTTGAGCCAGGACTGCCACTTCAAAATATGCAACAAAAAAAATCAATAAATAGATCAAAGGGATCGCTGCTGTGAATAAGTGATTAAGAATTTGACTGTTGCACCTTTCTTCATCTTTCTTCATCTTTCTCATAGCCTACCCTTTTCTTTGCGTATTTAATAACATGCCGTGATTACAATCTTGATTCCTGTTTTTTTTTGCCTGATTGTGCTCTGAATGGCTAATTCTCAGCTGCAATCAGCCGGATTTAATCAGCCTGCTGCTGGTATTTTGTGTGGGTTACTGTCAGGTAGGATCTCTGTGTCTCCTGCCGTCTCTCTCTCTCTGAAACACGCGTCCTGAAGCGCTCCACACACCGCCACCGAGCTGGAAGCCCAAACTAATTATTCCCTTAATCCGGCCAGAAGAGAAACGGAGGAAAAATAATTTGTGTAAACACACGGGCATTGGATCACGGAGCATTGTTGGAAAGACCTTGTTAATATCACGTCTCGGATTGTCCATCTGGAGTTTGTGTAGAGCTCTTACAGGAATTAAGGGAGAGGAAAAAACGAGGCTTTTCGAATGAAGGCTTTGTTCTTTATAAAATTGAAATAGTATTTCACATAATGATTTTTTATTAAGAACGAGGGATTACTTTTCAGACCGTATTCATCACGAATTACACCTTGAATTATATTACAGCAGACGTTGCTTTACGAGTAACTATTAATTATTGAAGCGGCCTGAGACTTTTAAATAATTAGTAACTAAATGTGATAAAAAAACTAATTAGAAGATGCAAGGCTTGGGTGCTATGTATATCTGTTTAGTTGTTTTTCTTTTCTTCTTTTTTAAATAAAGCTATACATACCATCCAAAGGGTCAGAGGTCAAAGATATATATATATATATATATATATATATATATATATATATATATATATATATATATATATATATATATCGTATTATATAAAATCTCCCATCTCCAAGCGAATATTGAGAATTAACTAAGCAACTTAATTCTTTTATATACTAACATGGCAAGCTTTTGGAATACAAATATCTCCGTAATGTCATAAAAAAAGGTTTTTCATAACGCACATAGTTTCAAAGCAGCTTTACAGAAAATCTCTGTATCTTAATATGAACGTCATACTTCATATATACACATATTGCATTTAGCAGATTAGAGCTGTGCCGTAACACAGTGTACGTTTTGTGATGATAAAAGCATTAAGGTTGTTGAGATTTGCTATATTGTATACATTTCCCTACACGAGTACAATTTATAGATAAAGTTGGACCTACTTATATATGCAACTGTATATAAAGAGCTTGGCTATAATAACAAATGTTTTTTAAATTATGCTTGATTGTGCTTGTACTGTATATATTAATTGTAGTGCATGTGTGCAAATACATGTGATGCATATCCATCTCTATGCATAAAGCTGTGCCTGTGTGATATTACAGTGCATCTTTACAACCATAAATGATCAACAGCCTAGATCTGGTGCATATCGTATATGTGTTGGATCTTTTATTCACGTTTCATCTATGCAGATAGGACGTAAAGGCATGCATTTTTTAATAGGCAATATATTATTTTATCTATTATTAATAACATAGCTTACAATATATTTTATTCTGACAAGCTCAGATATCACAAAAAAAGAATCGTGAGATAAAAGTTTATCATTCGGTGGCGGAAATGGTTTTCCATTGAATCCAGAGCACGATAGCAACTGCTAAAAAATGGTTTCAGCTACTTTTTACTATAGCAGCTAAAATAATATGCAACCGGAAGTTGCCAGAAATGACTGCTCTGCTTCTTGTAATGTAGCCGTAATGAGGCCGGACGCTCTTTGAGACGATGTAGCCGGGACTGGGATCTTCGGGATGTGACATGCATCTCAAGTCAAACCCCTCAGAGCTCGGCTGAAGAGAACCCAGCCTGGCTTTGTTGTCTTATCGGTCCGCTTTGCATTTCTAAACGAGCTGTAGCCAATGTTCTCTGGATCTGTCTGTATTCTCGCTCTGGCTTTGACGACTCTTCATTCGATCCCTCCAATCCAGATGGAGTCTTTACACCGCAACAAATGTTCGCCGGTCTTATAGAGATTTATAATTTGGTAATATTTCACAAATTACTAACTGTCACGGAGAAACAAATCCCGAAATGTTCTCAAAGGCAAATTGTGCCGTGAGAGATGGGCTGTGAATATCATATGAGACGTAATGTGCTGTTGCCGTCTTCACCGCCGCTTGATTTATGAGCGCCAGAGCAAGCGTGTGCATCACATGCAATTCATACACAAATGTTTGCATTTTAATTGGCTGGTAACACTAACCTGTGCTGTGCTATAATACAGTGGAGTCTATTTATTATTATTCACGCTGAGCTCGCTGTGTTTGTCTTATTTCTTGTATCAGAGCTAACGGTGAGCTATGATGATAGATGCGTCTCTGTAGATGTCGACCGGAGGCTTGTGTACAAATAAGCCCATTTATGACTTAATGCCGCAATTCTTAATCGTTCTCGCCCATTATTATGCCGTAAAAACAAACACTTTTAATAACGTCCTAAATGTGAAGGTGCTTAATAAATAATGTAATTAAAAAATAGCAGTTAAGTATGATTGAGGCCGCTCCCGCGTATTCTCAAATAAGGCCATATTTCCTTCCGTGGCTGAATTAAATCAACAGGCCAAGATGCTCTCTTGTTTTAGCATTCAAAATCATTAGGCATCATACCTTATCATAGTTACGTCCAACCCTGAAATTGCTACACAATTGAATAAACCACAAATGCATTATTTACTTCATCCTCGCGGTGATTATTTTATCCATGCATTCATTTATTTATTTATTTATTCATTCACTCATTCTGTTTTTTTCTTTGTCAGACCTTTAATTTATCCCGTTTCCATCCCTGAAAGCGGCTAGCGTCTACTAGAGAGTTTAGGCTCATTAGCATAACTGAGTTTAATTATATGGATGAAATCAACTGGCTAATGGCGTGGAGGTTTTATCATGAAAAGGTTTTTGGTTTAGAGGTTGGACTCTAGCTTGAGTTGAGATCCCATTGAGTTAAACAGATTGTAAAATTAAAGATGCAGGTGTGACGTAATGAGGCAATGTCGTGAAAACCTACCTGTGGCACTCCGATTAAAATCATTATAAACAAACCGTTGCGAATCGGAACAAAGTAAGGTGATATCTTGAACACTGGTTGGTTACGTACTTGATAAAAAATCGTTTTGGATCATTTTTATCCCCCCAAAAAATCGACTGCAGCTTTAAGTAATCATAAATGGATTATATTAGATTTTGAAAAGCTCGTAATTATATTGAAGTTACATTTTATGGATTATGTAGTATTCACACAGTGACAAATGATTGTTTTATTGGGGTTTAAGTTTAATTTTCTTCTGGTTTTCGCTTTGAAATCTTGTCCTTGCCGTTTTCATGGTTATTAATGTTTGCCCATCGAACACGTTCAGTTAAACGGACAGATATTTAGTTGAAAGGTCCCTTAGGAAGTTAGTCATGTAATTATTTGCACGTTTTCTGTTCTCCGATGCCCCATAGACGTGCACGTTTTTATATAAAATGCGGTACTTTGATTGAATTAGCGATTCGCTTTTTCTAAACTCAATCCAACTAAAGGTTTAACGTATATCAAAGTTCTAAACTAAAAGTAGTCAGAATACATTACCTATGAAGAGTAACTTAGGTTTCGTCGCCGCCGTTGTGTTGAATCACATTATTAGGGAATGAGATGTGATTGAATTGTGTTTCCTTCTCACAGACACTAATGATGGTGTGGTTTGGTTTTTTTTGACGGATATTAGTCCAGTGAAGAATTACACAAACCTGACAAGTGCCTCTTTCAGGATCAATTTATTGTTTAGTCTGAAGGACAGAGCAATTTGGTCAAATTGTTGTTCTACTACAGTCGTACTCGAGGCCTTTCCTGCGCCGCTGTGTGTGTGTGACGAGGAGTAGTTAATCTATAATTGGTGTGAGTGTCACTGCAATTAGCCATGTGATAAATCTATAGCTGCTTTTTCTTCTCCCAATAAAAGCAGAAATGCTGCAGTCTTATTGTAATTAATGTCCTCTCCGGCGGTGTGTTCTGTCATGGCTTCTTAGCTGAGCCATTAACTAATAATTGTTTCGTAATTGCATTTTAAATAAAAAGCTTATATCATGCAATGCTGTTTTTTTGAAGTAAAATTCCTCTAAATTAGACCTGACTGCTAACTCACAAATTCCTTTTATGCCGAAGGTCTTAAAGGTACGGATAATTGAGCGCCTGAGATTAGCTATAGTTTACACAAAAATAAAAATTTCACCCATAAGCCTTGCAAGATGGAGATGAGAGTTTCTTTAACCTGTTTGGAGAAATATAGCATTACATCACCCGTTTACCAATAGATCCTTGGATGAATTGGCCGCCGTATTTGTCTTTGTCCAATAGGTTTTAACATCTCCTGATGTTTTTGATAAACCACTGTGATTATTAATCATTA
Source organism: Puntigrus tetrazona (assembly GCF_018831695.1). Lineage (NCBI taxonomy): Eukaryota > Metazoa > Chordata > Actinopteri > Cypriniformes > Cyprinidae > Puntigrus > Puntigrus tetrazona. Next base: position 149,682 of record NW_025048378.1, on the reverse strand, counting down.
ATATAACTGCCAATAAAACTTAATTTTGAACCTGACACCAATCTGTGTAGAACAAATTGTAATACAACAACATTTTGGCCTTAAATGTCAACAACTCTAGGCAACCGTGAAGGAAAGCAAACCAGGCAATCAATAGAGATTGGTTTTCTCCTTGCTCATGGCAAGCACACACCTATATACGCAGTGTTTCGAGTCGGATGTGCATTGTTGTCTGAATGTTGAAGCACATACTTGCTCCGGGCTTTATAACCGTCTGCGCTTCAGGGCTTTCAGCGTTTACCACAATGCTGTGTGTAGCTTGTTATTGAACAAGAGCGCTTGGAGACCTTGGGTTAAGCAACGGACCCTCCCCGACAACAAGAGGAGATGTTCATAGAGAATCTGTCCCAAAAAGGCTTGTTAGATTCTTTACAAAACTTTTGATTGATGGCGGAAGAAGGCCCACGGTGTAAGTAGAGGCTTCCCATGTTCACGTGGACAGGGTCATGCATACAGATGGCAAGGATGGATCACCATTTGAGAGAGAGGGATCAGAATTATTTGATGGCATAAAACCTTCTGACCGGAAGAACTATTCCAAAAGGGAGCAAGTGATCCACTTTCTTTTTATGAGACATTTCCAACCGGTCTCTCTCGAGTAGCACGTTTTTAAAGACCTTATTTCCGGACACCTTCGGTCAGGAAGGATTTTCTAGGCAAATGGAGCGTGTGGCGGAAACACGTGGAGCGGCAGGATGACTTATTATGTGCTGCTGCCGAAGGTCTCGGCTATTGGATTGGAAGTAATTCATCAAATAAACAGAAACTGGCTGTTTGCTAACAAGGCACTTTAATATTTAACTAGAAAAACTGTTTTGCTTCGAAAACCTTTTCTGTGAAATAAATATGTACGTTTGGCTTCCAATTGATCGCGGCTTGCGCCGAACGCCAACCGAGAGCGCGCCCCATAATTCATCCAAACCAGGCTCTTTGGGAAAAACTTCTCCCGTGACGACATTTTGCTAAATTTGATCACGCTGCATTTGGCATGTTGCGCAACACTTTCAAAGAGAAATGTCTAGTAAATAATTAACGCTCTCTCAAGTTTGAAAATAGCATACCACCTACGCTAAATGTTAGTTGTCAAGGGTTCATAGACCAAATATTAGTTGGTTGTCCGTGATGGGCAGATTGTAAACGGCTAGTTCTTGTTGTTCTTTGTATATGATTCATGAACCGATCTATGGCTTATCGTTTGATATTGAAACATGTGTGTAGTGTCAACTTCACATAGCCACTTAAATGTGCTGTGTGGAGTGTGGAAGCTGTTAGCGCTCTACTGCATGACATGTAGGCCGTCACTGGAATGTTTGCTAGAAATGTTTGCTTTAGATTAACCGATTCAATCCAAAGCCCAAAAACTCTCTGATTATGTAACTCACTTAAAACGCACAGGCCAGCATCCTCTTTGCACATCCTGACACCCTGACTGAGAAAGCATTAGTTTGTTAATAAATAATTAAAATCAAAAAGCTTGCAACAAGCCATATGTCTGCGCTGAAACTAGCTCATTGCAGTTTAACATACAGTACAGGCCTAAACATGTGATTGGTCGACTGATGGCTTAACTAGACGCTGACTAGTCGATTAGTAAGATATTAAGTGAGAGGCAGCCCTAGTGTGATATAAATGTGATATAAAATTAATTTGCTGAAACAGCTATGCCTTTTTATCTTCTATATGTCTTTGATTTGTTTTGTTATGACTGCGTTTCATAGGACACCGCACCGGGTGAGCTGCAGAGCAAGTTTACTACGTCAGAAAAGCGCTGGACTACGATGAAAATGTTCAAATGTATTCATTTACAAATCAGTTTATTTTTATATATAAAAATGATATATATAATTTATATATGTAATATATAATTAAAATAATAATTACTTTTATATTATCTTTGACCAAACTTGTTTATCACATTGATTTGAATAGAATAATATTGTACTGACATAAAATAATATTTTCTTGTAAATAGGTTTTTTCCATTGGTTTTAAAAACGTACAAATTATTTGAGTATGTTAGACCATAAAATACTATTTAATTAATTTTACTTAAAACCTGCATGTGCTACTTGACGTTTATTTTTAATTAACTGCGTAATACAAATAGAATGAAAATATATAATAGACATGACGTGCAATAAACATTACAGGACGTCAAGTGTTCCAAAACTAGGGTTTTTAAATGAATTATGAGTTTATTGTTGTTTTGTGAATAATGCAACCAATAAAACATCGAATGTAATCTGACGAATATGAATCATTTAAAAAGTAAAAGCGCTGATTATGTAATCCAGATTACGCAGGAACTGGTCGTAACATAGTACTGTTCAATCACAGTGTGCTTGAAAAGGAATAAAAGTTGTGTTACTGCCGCTAGTGTTCACTTCAGTATTGGTATGTTGGAGTCACATTTTTCCAGCGGGGCGTCTATTACCGCGGCGCCGGAGTGTTTCGCACCTGCCGGCGTCAGACACATAAAAGGCCTTAGCAGAGGGTCTTTCTTATCCCACCCAACACAAATCTGTCAGATGCTGTATTCTTAAAATGCTGTGGGAGAGATGGGCAAGCCGCCAGTTTAGAGCGCTTCAGAGTTTGCCGTAAGGAGGTCATGAGCCAATACGTTTCAAACCGAATGAATGCATTGAAGATATCACACCGCGCCGCGAAATTCATTTTGTTGGGGTTCTCAATAGCAGCGGTGCGCTTGCACTGTCAGAATCAATCAGCGCAGATAGAATGTCGAAAAACAGAACAAATGTGTTTATAGTTCTAAGGAAACCTGGCGGGCGGGATCCTGGTCTAGTCGGAGCGCAGCACGGCTTCGGTTTTTCCGAGGCTCAGCACAAAGCGCCGTACGAAAAATAAATGTTTGCTAAACAATTCGTTCAGATATCGTCATCTATATGACTTATTTCAGCTAGTCTCTCTCTCATTAGTGTCTCTTCACCCGTATGCATATCGTCTCTCTGTAAACAGCAGCAGGTCTCTATAGTGGAAGATTGCATTCTCAGCGGTCTGCCGGCTTCCCCATTGTGATTCAGAGTCAATATATTGTTCGATGAAATTAAATGAGCTCGCTTGTCTCTGCCTCTCTCTCTCTCTCTCTCTCTTTCTTTCTCCTCAGGATGCCGAAGTGTCCTTTTTCTCTTTCACCTCGTACTTCCCTTCCAGTTCGTTTTCTCGCCCGTTTGACAGCATGTAGAGATCATCTCAAATGAGTTAGCATCACGATTGCGCTTGCTGGTCTTCATGTATGATGGCAGGACGGGATGTTCTCGGTTTGATATGCATGAATTCATCTTGTGATGAAGCAGCCTTAACACCCCGGGGCCTGGAGCTCACTGACTTCAGCGCTACTTTAGATGTTTTTGCATATTGATCACGAATAATAATGAAGAGCAGTGCTTGTGGTGAGCCAGCGCTCAACGGCATGGAGTGAGGATTACTCAAGGATTAACTAGTTGTGCAGAAATGTGGTCGACTCCTGTCAGTGGTTTAGCGTCCTGTCAGTGGTTTAGTGTTAAATAAAAATGTTAAATGATTTGATTTTGAGTACTGTGAAATGGTCTTTGCTGTGTCAGGATGGTCCGAGGCCGACGGTTCTGTTTTGACCGGCCAACCTGTGAAATTAAAAAGTGCTTTGTTGTTGCGTTCGAGCAGGTTGTGGAATCAGTTTTCACTCAGTAAATTTCAAAAATGCAATTACACTTTAAATTGAAAATTACTAAAAAAATTTAGGCAGAAAAAGTTCAACGAAATGTTATTAAAAAAGCTTTTTCCATTGGTTTTAGATTTTTACACCAAATGTTTATTTATATATATATATATATATTATATATATATATATATATATATATATATATATATATATATATATATATATATATATATATATATATATATATATATATATATATATATATATATATATATATATATATATATATATATATATATATATATATATATATATATATATATATATATATATATATATATATATATATATATATATATATATATATATATATATATATATATTATATAACTATTATAAATTATATATATTATATATATATCAAACTTTATATATAAAAATATTTTTAATTGCAATATTTCAGTGTTACAGTTTGTACTATTTTAATTTCATGTTGATAAAATAAATGCAGTATTTGTGAGCATGTGAGCATATTAGCGTGTGCATACATACATATATATATATATATATATATAGGCGTAATGGTTTTTATACTGTACAAACAGTTTGCCCTACACACGAACCTGCCCCGTGCAGAAAACTACAGGCATTTCGTATACATGCATATAAATATATATTTTATTTGCAGTATTTCACAATATTATAGTTTGCGCTGTTTAAAAGCATTTTCATCAGGTCTCAGATGTTAGCACATGCAGAGATGACAGCACCTATTTTTTATTACCAATTAAAATCTCCTGCAGCATTTCTTGTCAAATATCATAAGTCTGACTTGCTGTATAATACAATTTTTAACCGTTTTTTTTTTTTTTTTCCCCAACCACCTGGCATTCATCCTTTAGATGAGATACTTAAAGTTACGGAGTTAATTATAGAAGCACTGGCAGAGATGACATAAATTCAATGAGACGAGATAAAGGGAGATAATCTGACTTCAAAAGCGTGCTATTTTTATAACTGTGCTAACTTACAGCTTTAATTAAGGGAGGCTCAATAAATTAGCTGCGTGTGAATGAAGGATGAAGGCGTTCAGTAGGGTTAAGGTGAAACTCTGACTGTAATTGGACAGTTGACCTCTGGGTATTTTGGCGTGTAAGATATACCACACAGCAAGAGGAGGGTCAGAGGAGGACGTGATCACCTGAGACAGTTTATACAGCACCTGCCCATCTGTAATCACACACTGAACGATTAACAGATACCAAATGAGCCAAGGATTTTTGGCATGTCAAAATAAATACCTATTTTTTAAAAAATAAAACAGTCCGAGATTTTATCATAGACGTTCATCTGACGTTACGAAAAATGGCATTCATTTGCAAAAAACAAACTGTAAAAAGCATTCATTGAATGATGCAGACTCGTTTTTAGAGAATCAAGCAAATTATTAATGCGCATGAAATGTACGAAACGATTTTTTTTCCCGCGGTTAACTTATTTCTCTTTCTTCGATAAGAAGTACAAAAAATTGGATGTATGTTTACAGTGATGTGTGCCGATAATGACTGTCCAGATGTCGCCCGCACTGACATATGTTTAGAAGAAAACGTAAAAGTGCAAGAAACCTGATAGAGGTGAGAAAGCGTCCGAATATAGCGATGTGGATATGTTTAAAACGGCTCTGCAATTCACCAACAGATAAGATCGTTAAAACTACACTATTATGAGCATATCTGAAACTATATAGTATCGTTATTGTGTGTTTTCCTGCAATAAAGAGAAATGGTTTTTTTGATATTTGTGTCCATCAGATCTCTTTAGATGACAGACATCAGTCTCCCAGCATATCCTCTTCTCCCTGAATAATCAAACAGAAAAAGAGCCGTGCAGAGCGGCGTCTTTTATAAGGGTTTGCATGAGGACAACAGAAAGAACAGCACAGTGGTTTCTAGGTCTTTCTTGGAAATGATATCTTCAGACCGGAGATAGCTGGAAGGCCGGTCACTGAGAAGTGACTTTGTCCGACTGGACGTTTTCAGCTCAGCTTGAAATCTACGTTGTCACATCATCTTACTGCTTTCAAAAACTGCACGAATATGACATTCGAGCACCGGCTCAGCAGGTTCGGGAGAAATCTCGTCAGAGTCTTCTCCTGCTGTCAGTGTTTTCATTATTCGCGCCACGAACGTTGCTAATTATACAAGACACACAGCAATTACGCGGGAGCTGCCTTTTATCGTCAAACTAAAGTTTGGTCAGATGACAAGCAGATGATGCAAAAATGGCTTAGGAAAACTTTTAAAATTAAATTCATTTTTTTTGTTTTGGGATGTTGTCTTCAGAATATCGCGATCTGACGTTCGCGTTCTTGACAGTTGCCAAAAAGTGATTTTGTGAAGTAGCTGGTGGAGTTAGGATTCATAGTGGTTTAATACATATACGCATACATATATAGGAAAATTAAGTAACAAAGTATACCCTTACAGAAAAAAAAAACACATGAATGTTTTCTGTAACGGTATTAATGATATTTAAATATATTTTTAATGTGTATAGGCACAACGTACGTAATTAACTAAATGACATCTTTAAAGAAACCATTTAAATTAAAACATTTTTTTAATTGCAGCTGACAAAGCATGTGTACATTTTTTGATAAGACATGCAACATGCAGGTCCATCTTCAAGCTTTTATTAAGAGAAAGGGACATAAAACGGTCAAAACATCAGCCGAAACAAGTATAATCCAGACCAGGCTTGAGTCAGTCGACGGCAAACAGAATCCAGGGGGCTTTAAGAAGAAGGGTATCCAATCAGCAGCAGTCCAAAACAGCAGGTAAAGGGTTAATCCAAAAAACAACGGGAAAACAAGCAAGGCAAGAATACAACTAAACCGAGAAACCTGAAGACTAGGAAAATTAGAACGAGTCTTGGAGAGTGATAAACGCAGAACAATACGAAGCTAGACCTGACTAAGTAAACACAGAACAGGCTCTATAGTATAGCTACCAGTTGGAGAGCGGTGAACGCTAGACAATAGTGCGGTAAGTGAGAGGAAGTATAACAGTCGGGTGAGAGTGTGTGATTGAACACAGGTGAAACCAATCTGCGTGAAGGAGTCCTGGGTGGTGTGCAACGATCCGTGTGCTGCGAAAGTCAATATGACGGAATAATGGTGAACAAATGGAAGTTCCTAGACCAAATTGAAAATATATGTTTTCAGATATTTACGAAACATGCTAAGTTCACTTAAATGACCTCCTACTTGTGTTTAGATGAAGCACTTGCTTCTCCAAAAACTATGCAACAGCCATTTAAAGTGCCCATCCCGTGTCTGAATGTTTGTTTTTGTTTTGATCTGTGTGACTCCGCCCACTGCCATTTTATCCAATAGTATTTTTAAGCACCCTGGGTTGCCAGCTGGTGGAAAACCAAACCTAAAAAACCTAGGCATCTGGCTGAAAATCTCTGGAATGTTAAAACATGCATAAATTAACTCAGCTTACAATCTACCTTTTGTTTCGATTGCTGTTGTGTGTCGTCAATCTGGCAACCCGGTGAGCGTCAAGCATGGGGAATACCTATTTCAATCGCTAGCTGTAAATATTACATGATGCACCTTTGAATTTTATTTTATTTGACATTGAAATGTATTTCAGTGACTGTCACAGTGGTTTGATGGGTAGCACTGTCGCCTCAAAGCAAGAAAGTGCATGGTTTGAGTCCCAGTTGAGCCAGGAGGCAGTTTTGTGTGGATTGGCATGTTCTTCTTAATGTTGGCATGGGTTTTGCCTTACTGTTCCAGACTTGCAGGACATGCCTACAGCTGACTGTGTGTTAATATGTGATAGATTCCAGCATCCTTGTACCAGTGATTCATATTTCATCTGTGAATTAAATAAAAGACTATACACAAGAGCATGATCTGAGTTGTTGGTTCAGTCAAGGATACATTGTGTTAATCAGTGTAATATTTACTGTGTCTTATAACCATTCCTCTACCATTCCTCTATTCCTATAGTGCTGGATAAGATTATACGAGACGGCACACTTGCAGACCATTTCTCTGAAACCGATCCTTTGGGTTTCTTCTGATTTTTCGGTGGGTTTATGTCAGGGGCCCTGGATGGCCAGAGCAAATCTTCATTCACAGGGACAGTGGACAATATTTTTTGTGGATTTGGAGATCTGCTTTCGATCAGTGCAATAAATCCGGACAAAGACGGCGTGTGGCCTATAATCTCCTGGAGTCCGGTCTAGTCCATGACGCCGTTTATCTATTAGATGATGCATCACGTTGTAAGCAAAGTTTTAGACGGGTTTAGTAGATGCCGATTCATGTTTATGATAATAGAGACCTCAGTTTGGCAAGTCTTCCAGTTAGTGTAAAAGTCCTAGAGGACTTGTGCTAATAAACTATTTTGCAAATCTGTGCAAATCTTAGTGAAAGTGACATATTCTATCTTCCCAAACGTGAATTGGTTTGAGAGCGTGATAACTAAAAAAAAAAAAAAAAAAACATTTGACAACTGATAAAGTCTCGAAACAAGTTAAACACCATTCGGTGGTGATTTAACGCGGACAGCCATATTAAGAGCTTACATAAGCAAACTTTTCTCCCTCGTCATTTGCATTATCTCTTTTCTCCGTGCAGATGAAAAGACTAATGGCATTTATCCCGTATGTCAGCTCGTATTCATAGCACAGGTCCGGAGTTCATGAATTCTGAGATGGTAATATGTGTCTAGATTTTTTAAATGTAAAGAATAAGAGAATTAAGGTCGTCGGTAAGGAGCGCTGTATAAATACGGCGCAGGAGCCAGTTGTATAATTGCAGCGATTCTTAAGAAGTAGTCTGGGGTAATCAGGCTAGTTTTTATGCTGACTTAAAGCTATGACTGCTCTAAGCAAAACAAAACTGGCTACATTTTAAGGCCGAATACCAGCTAGCAAGTCAATTACGTCCTGCATCTGAAGCATACGTGCTTGCTACTTAGTGGTTGAATGAGTACATGAAACGAGCTGGCTGTCTGAATTCATAAGATTCATGAAACGATGGGGAGAAGTACCCAAATGACCTCCTACTTGTGTTTAGATGAAGTACGGATCTAATGGACACTGTCCCGTGAGGCCACAGGAAATTAGTTGTGAATGGCAGGGAAGTGCATTAGTGCCCGTCCACTCTTTGAGTGCTGTTGGTTCTGAAGTATTTTTCCCATTCATTTTTCTTCAGAAGGATTTTTTTAACGGGCCTTCATTAAAATGCTGTAAGCCATGAACCAAGTGAGGTGAATCACTAACAACAAAAACATTCAAACTGATTTAAAGCAGAAAAAAGTATTTGAAAGTCGGACAAAAGCATGAAAGCACTAGAACCATTAATCAAAAATTAATGTCATGAATTTAAAAAGAAAGATACATAGATAGATATTTATATTTCTATCTATGAATGTGCACTGAAGTGGATTTCAAGAGCTTTCTGTATATGTCTGTGAATAAAAAATAACCATGTAATCCATAAAAAAGTAACTATTGTGTGAGTATGAGTATTTTAAACTAATTCCAAGAATCTAATTTTTGGAGTCTGATTGCATGATCTAGATTACATTTAATTAAGTTACTACCCAGCGATGCATAAAACTATTGAAATATCCTGATAGGATGTCCAGACTGGATTACATCGTGGGAACGGTTGCTCCAGCAAGCTGTTTTCTGCACAGCATCATGGATGATGTCGTTTTTTACCGCGAATTTGCCTGTGCATCACAATTATTTTCAAAATAAATTGAAATGACGTGAACGGATGGCTTCATCGAAGGCATACACCGTTAGTTAAAAACCTCAGGGTTGTACAAATGTTTGTTTTTACTTAAGAAACCCAACTGTGCTGAAGCTCGCACAATGAAGCCAACGTAAAACGTTTTGGTTTTTTTTTCAAAAAAAGTAAAGCAAAGTAAGTTCTTTCTTGAAAGTAGCGCCTGTACAGTATGTGATTTCCGACACAGCAACAATTCATATAACTAAAGCCTACTGTCTATTTAAAATAGCCCTTGGTACGTCCCACTTTCAACAGGAGATACATCAAGAATAAAAAGAAAAGCGCACTCGTCAAGCCATTTCACGGGGTCTTTAAGAGCCGAGATTACTCTTATATTTCCAGCTTAACATCAACTTGACAGTTTTATTGCCTTTTTCTCTCATCTTTGCCTATAATTCTGAAGGCCACTGTATATACTGTATATTACATTGTGTGTGAGGTTTACCTTCAGTTCCTGTCTCCTGTAGATGATAAGTGGCCGTCTGCCGTTTTGACAGACGGAGGGGGGTTTCAGAGACCGAGCACGGCTAATGTCATTTGTTTTCCCCTCATGGCTCGTTTTTTTTCTTTCCCGTACGAGGAACACGAGCCGTTGGCCGGCTTGCCCCCGTCGCCGTCCAAACGAGTGGCATATGCTGCCTATCACAGGCTTCTGCACCTGAAAATGACCTTTATTTCCAGCCCGGCCGCCCGCAGCGAGCCAGTCACTGTGCATTTGCGTCTAATGGCTCTGCGTGTCACGAGCGCACGGCCCGTTAGCTCTCCTCACACGTATGGCGCGCATACATCAGTCCTGACTGCTCCTCTATTGTCTTTCATTCCCAGCGACGCTGCCAAGGGAACAGGCAGCTCTCGCAGAGAGGCCTTTTTCACGGGTAGCCCGTCCCTAAGAGACATCAAAGGCTGGCGGTTGCGCGAGCACGCGGCGCTATAATTATCAGAAATGGGCTGAAAAATCACTGATCGCACGACGGTGTCCGGTGGGAGAAAAACCAGTTTTAGCGGCTTATGATCACTGCAGGCTTCAGAGCTTTCCCAGAGTGACTGTCCCGCTTTTTCCCCTTCAGCGGGGACAATGCACAGCAGGTAGGCAGCGGCGGAGATTGGCGTTTCAGAAGACAGCACGTCTCGCGCGCGTTCCCTCTCAAGTGTGCGAGAATGAGTGATGCTTGAAGGTCCTCTCTGGGGTGCGCGCACACAGGAAGTAGTACACAAACACGCGAGCTTCTTATGAACAGCTGGACTGTGACTGGATCGCTGTGGCTTCGCACGGCTTACGAGAATGACTGGCATTAATGCTGTGTTTGTCTTCTCTTGATTGTGTGGCGGTTTGATTTGCAGAGGAGAGCGAGGAGAGCGTCGTTGTTTGTGTTGGCACATACATTAACGCCGTTATTTCTCAAGGGAGAAGAAATATTTTCGTTGTCGCAATGGAACCTGCCAAATGCTTTTCAGCACACTAAAAACAAACAATTATGAATCACTGAGGTATTTATGAAAAAGCTAACTTGTCACGTACAAAAAAACACGTTTCTGCCACTAAATAAAAAAGGTAAGCGCAGCTCATCTCACAATTCAGAGTTTTTATGTGAACTCACAGTTACAAAGTTTGAAATGCGAGATGCACATTTGCAATTGTGAGAAATAACGTCCGATAATAATGAGCAATATCTTTTTTATTTTTGTTTAGTGGCAGAAATGCATTGCATCTTTTTATTATAACAAAATGGTGTAATGTTACACATTTAAAATGCACGTAAAAACTGTAGTTTATTATATTATATTTATTTTGTCCTGTCCTTCTCAACAGTTAGTTCCGGTCCTCGAATGTGATTGGCTGAGAGTCCTGAAACAGAAGATGGCTTTTTAAAGAGGTTTGTTGAAGTGGTGGGAATTTTTCAGTTAATGTGATTACATGCAATCATTTTCATCAATTAGTATGTACGCTAAAGGATTGCAATAAAATGTTCTATTCCTAATTTGTTTACATGTGCATGACATGTATTTATGGGTCACTTGTCACCAAAGACATTTAATTCTTGTAGTAGCATGACAATATGACAGAAGGATCTTTATTTAATATATTTTTAATGGGAAATATTCATTCTCCTCCACCAGCCGGTTCTGATCCAAGTGTTGGGGAGAAGCATTGCCATGGTTGCCAAGTCATGGGATTTTGTTACTTTAAACGGTTTTAAACTGCGGTTTCTGACAGTGGTTTTAAAACATTTACACATTTTGATAGAACCCATGAACTTATTCGATTTTTTGTTGCATTTACTCCATTTTGATGAACAGATGCTGTCAGTCTGTGGTCTTTCTAGCACTTCAAACGTTCTACAAAACAATTGATCTTTTTCTTCCATCAACCATTTGATGTCGTGTTTAAGATGAAATCAAACACAGCTCAATCTTGAGAAGTAGTTGATTAAAAAAAAATAAATTGCAGTACTACAAGGTTGTATGTACATTGGACTCTTCTTAAATGTTACGTTGCTGTTCCTGTTGAGACTCACTGAATCATTCGTTCAAATGATTTGTTCAAAAAAAAAAGATTTCTTCAGAAATTAAACTGAATAACTAATTGTGTGGGTTTTTTTTCACCTGGCTCCTCCTACTCAGACTTGGTTGCCAGATTCCCGCTCAGACCCCTTTGTTTGCCAGCCTCCACGACTGAAATGAAATTTGCCGTGTTTTCCGTCAATGGCAACCCGTGGTACCGAAACCCGATTGGGTAAACTGAGAGTGGGCGGGTTTCACAAACCAAAACAGAAGCTGACATTCCAGCCAGAACGTACATTTTCAAAGGAGAATAATTGACTGTAGCATTGTTTTTAAGATAAACAAGTTCATGCAAACATATTATGGTATTTTTATGCTTTAGCAGAGTCAAAATCCTGCATGCAATCCCTTGAAATAAGGTCTAATATGTTGAAATGTAAGTAAAACACTATCAAAAGTGTGGGTGCTAAGGACAGATTTCAGATAGAACGAGCCAATGATCAGCGGTGGAGCTTCTGCAATAAACAAGTGTTCACCCACATGATTAATAGCTGTGTAGAGCTACACTGCTGCTTTTGTGTGTTTTGGAGGACTTTATGTCATGATCTTTTAGTTTGGCCCCTCCTTGACCTTCTTGAAATTAATTCTCCTGAAAAAGAATTCAGCGTGTGAGGAGGGAAGCGGCTATAAAAATACTTCATACACAAAAGAACACTAAGAAACATAGAGCTAAAGGGATTTTTTTTTTTCTTTTAGAACCTGTTTACTGAAGGATTTAATAAGCCCGGTCCCTAAAGATTACAACAGATTAAAATGCCGTTTCTATTTGATAAACCCTGGCGAATCTGAACATCTAGTCTCGACTCCTCTTTAACCGAGCCGCTACAATAAACAGGAGTTAGTGTAATGTTGGTGATGATGGATGGCGAGTGTCGGGGCCGCTGTGGAGTCCATAGATGCTCGGTTATTTATAATGACAGGCTTATAGCCAAACGTGCCTAAGCCCCTCGGTCTTTGAGGGTCCGATCCGAACCTAGACGTGTAGGTGAGTTCTACATCACTGCTGTTTGCTAAAGTACGAGTTTCAGTCACACATTAGGGCCGGACTGTAGCTCACAGCCGTGGGCAGTAATCCATAAGAGTGACAAGCGTGCTTTGGATCTTAAAAGCGGTCTGTGTGACTTGCGCGCGGTACTTCAAGCCTTAAAAGAGCTTTGTGAATAACAGACCGAAATTTAAGCCATCATTCACTGAAACTCTTAGCTCTGCTTGGCGCATTCCTAAGAGAAATTACGATTTGAATGGAGTGTAGTTTTACATATTTTATTACGTCCTTTTTAAACTCAAAATCAGCTTTTCAATCGTCATCCAGATATTTTGGCTGGAAACAAGACAAAAAAAAATGTTTTTTGCAGTGAACGTCGTTGATGGTAAACTGTCTATTTAAATCTTTGCATGCAAATATAAAGATGTCCATCTCAGCTTTAGAAAGCTAACTTAAAGTGCCGGTCTCTCCAATAATACCCTTTCCATTATTTATTCTTCTCTGAGTGTCGCTCTCTCAGTGGAGAGGGGCGAGATTGGAGCGCAGCCTCATATATTATGTGGCCTCGTGACGGAGCTCTGCAGGCCTTTCCATAAATAATGCCACTCATTTCTAACGTAGAACACATCGTATAAAATATTTAGCGCCGTCTGGGGGCTGTAAAGCAGTGATGGAGAGGCAGTAAACTCCAGAGGACCCTCTGTTGGTGTGGTGGGTTTGTGACCAGACATCGCATTCCTCCCTCATGCTTAGTGCGTGAAGCCAGACTTTAATACTTTCAAAAGTTTTGATCAACTCTCATGTTATTTCATCATGGTTGTTTTCATGCTTCCTTCAACTGCAAAGTGAGATCTTAGGCGGTCTGGGCTTCTGCTGACATCTAAAGTGGATGCTGATTTACTCTGCCGATCTCTAAAAAGCAAAAGAGCACCATTAAAGCATCATAAAAGTGCACCATACGGCACATCCCCTAAGTCTTCTGATGTCATGCAGATTTTAGCTGTAAAAGCCCTTTATTTGTTGTAATAACTTGATTGTAATTTATTGTTTTTATTTATTTACAATTGTACTTGTTGCGACAAAGTGCATTTGAGTACACTAGGTTTTGATTTGCCTGAGCAGTTGTTACAATTAACAAACAATTAATAATTTAGAGTTGTAGGTCTCATTAACCTTTGCCGGTTTGACATTCAAAGATCACGTTCTCCAAAGCAACAGAAGGAGAGCTGGCAACACTAATTTCTACGTTTTAAAAATGAGCACTTGACTAACAGTTGTTTAATATTTTATTTGTGTACTTCTTGCAGGTTTACAGCATTGCTACTAACTGAAATGTTTGAAATTGAGTATTGAAGCTGATAAATATAAATAAAACGTACAAATCAAAAGGCAAACGAAACCGAAATACTGCCTTGACTCAAATAAATTTAATGCTGAAGTACTAAAATGACTCAAATTAAATTAAATATAAAAATAAATAAAAAATAACAAATGCACATTTATAAAAGGCTACAACTGAGACGAAAATCAAAGTAACTGAAGTATAATGCAAAAATGAACAAATTAATTTTTTATTGATTTATTAAATGTAATGAAATGAATTTAGTTCTGTACTTTTGCTGCACAAACCCAATGTGAACAGACTTAATTGAATCCGCTCATTCGTCTTTGCACTGTTTTGTGTTTGTTTTTCTTCTGTATCTTTGGAGAGTGACACTGTTCAGCCCGTATGTCTCTGGACTCCCGCTGTGTTTGAATATGTGTCTTTGCTTGTGCGTTTCAGTTAAAGAAAGCACCATCTGTTTTGAGAGCTCTTAGAGTGCCGATGTTTCGAGTGAGAGCAGAGGGAGTGATCCACTGTGCTCAGGTATTAAAAAAAAGTCTCCAGATTCTGAAATATTTATCATACATCTGTTTTTAAACGGTTTTCTAGTGAGGTTTCAAATATCAAGCGTGCTTTTATACTATTGCGTTCGTATAACCCGCAACCTAACTCGACAGAAATCTATTTGCACAATTAAAAAGAAAACAAACAAGAACAGCAAAACAAATCATGTAATCCTCAAAAGGAGATCTGAAGGTTTTTCATTTATTTGTGTACAAATGGGAAGTGCATTCCAGTGATTTGTGAGGTGTACAGGTTGCAGCATCTAACTACTGGGGTGCCTCAGGGCTCAGTTCTTGGACCACTCGTCTTCTCTTTCTACATCACTAGATTCTGTCATTCAGAAACATGGCTCTTCATATCAATGCTATGCTGATGACACTTAACTCTACCTCTCATTCCATCCCGATGATCCGACAATGGCTGCTCGCATCTCGGCATAACAGACATTTCTTGCTGAATGCAGGACCATCACCTTTAACTTAAGCTTTCCAAGACAGAGCTGCTTGTGGTTCCATCGAACCCATCACAAGTTTTTCACCACACTTGTTCATAGCTTCAACCCTAATCAAACACACCCGAACAAGATAATCGAGGTCTTGCTTGGTATACGGGAAACTTGCAAATTAGAGCTAAATTCTGCAGGACACCGGCCCTCCAGGAACGAGTGTGGGGACCCCTGAGTTAGACACATCAACCGTGGAGTTATGATTGACGATCTGTTGAATTTCTCAGACCACATTCGTCTTGTTCAAGCTCTTGTTCTGTCCAGGCTGAACTATTGCAATGCTTTCTTGGCAGGTCTCCCAGCCAGTTTTATCAAATCTCTACAATTAATCCAGAACGGGGCAGCAAGATCAATTTTTAACGAGCCAAAAGTAACGCACGTCACACCTCTGTTCATCAATTTGCACTGGCTACCGATAGCTGCTCGCATAAAATACAAGGCATTAATGTTTACCTGCAGAACCACCTCTGGCTCTGAACCCCTTTATCTTAATCCATTACTTCAGAATTATGTGCCTCTAGACGCTTGTGTTCTGCAAATAAACAATGCATTGCTGTTTATCCCAAACAGGCATGAAATCACTTTCACAGATTTTTACATTAAATGTTCCCTCCTGGTGGAATGACCTGCCAAAGTCCTAAGACATCTTCAAGAATCAGCTAAAAACACGTCTTCCATCTTTATTTGACCCTCTAACTCTAGCACTCTCTATTCTAATTCTATTCTTTAGACTTGCGTTCTACTCCTTTATCAACTGTGTTTTCTTTAACCGAAAAACGAACATTAGATTCTTTATTCTTTTACTGTTTTTCTATTCTATTTGTTTTCTTTTTATTCTGCAGTTAAAAAAAATGCCTCTACCACTAGCTTGATCTATTTTTATTATATAATAAAACTTGCTATGTGTACTGTTAAGCTAACAGCATTTGTTTTCATCATACAATGTAATGTTTAATGCGTTTTAGGATGTATAATGATATGATTACGAATAATATAAAAAAGTATATTGATATGGTTTGATATAAGTTCGATAGGAAAAAACAAAAAGCAGTCAGACTAGATTTTCTAAAACTATTCGACTGTTACTTGTAACCTATAATCTAGATTACAATTTGTAAGTATAATGTGTAACAGAAACCCGTTTTACAAGTACAGTACTATTTTCTAATGAGCCGAGGAACAAGTCAGATTCCCAATTCTAGGATATTCTTTAAAATAAATCAAAGCCAATATTTCTGCACTCAGATCCATGTAATGTACAGCTGTGACAATGAATGCTGTCGATGTGGGAGCATCTGTTTGATTCTGTCATATCAAATCAACTCTTTTCTTTGATGAAACACTACTGTATCTCTGTAGAAACGCCAGCCGATTCATTTAAGGAAGTCTGCGTCAAAACATGTGCCCTCTGGGCCTGACATCACAGACAGAGTTTGGATTTCCCTTCCAGATTTTAAAGTTTCTATAGACGTGCGTTGTCAAAGATTTTCAGCACCACTAGCCTCTTTTTAGCCATGTTCCAGCAAGGATTTTTAGTGATGTTTGACGGTGGCTTTGAAGCTGCTTGTTTCTTTCTTCTTCTTTTTTTCCTTCAACCGAATCTTTTCAGATCTGTGAGCTTTTAAGGGCACACTGATGAATAAATTAGAAATTATTTAACTGATTTGCACCGAGCTTCACAGCAACTGGGAAATTGCAAAACTTGTCAAGTTTTGCGGAAATTCTTCGGAAGTTTTTGGAGAAATGTGCTCAGCCTTTCATTACAGGCAGGTTGATGGATTTAGGTGTTCTCAGTTGGTTGAAAATATTTCCCTTAGTAACAAGAGTCTGTACAGTCGGACTCCTCTTCAATTTTACTTCCCTCTTGTCTGTCCTCCAGTTTGACAACTCTGAATTTCCTGAGGCCATGTCCATCACGCTGACCTGGATGGAGCAAGGTGAGCTGCACCTGTGAAATACCAACCATGTCTCTTCTATATTTAGATCCTCCAGGCTCCATAACTACAAGCTCATGAATGACAAGCCAACCTACTGCAAGAGAAGGACATGGGGGAAGACGTCCTGTAGCTGAGAGCGAAGTGCAAAACTCAGTTTTCTACTATTTATAACTAAAACAGCGCAAAGAATGGGCACAAAATGATGTATTTTGAATAGAGGATCACGTCATAAGAAATGACATTTACATACTTGACAGTCAAGTTTATAGACAAAAAATGTATGTTGACTCGAGGAGGTTTTGTGGTTTTCATTTTGAAATGGTTAAAAAATAGTTGTTTTGCACGTGTAACACATCTACTGTGTTTGTTAGCATGCAAACCATGTTGCTAGCTTGTTAGTAATTATTGCAAATATGCTTACGCCACAGTTACACTTGTGCAACTAGCATGTTTTAGCATATTAACAGCATTTTATAATAATTTTTATGAAACGCACTGCCAACATGTTTTAACGTGTTATATTTGAATGCATTTTACATTGCTGCTAGCATGTTTTAACGTCTTGCTAGAATGATTTATCATTGCAAGTGTGTTTCTGCCTCGTTTAACGTGTTGCTAGCATTTTAGACAAAATGTAGCACACTAAGACAGAGTCTGAAGTTCTGACCTGAGTTGATGGTTATAGCTTAAAAACTCTAGGGGGTGATACAATAAGCAATTTTATTCTCATGGTAATAATAATCATCTAAAATAAAATATTAGTATGGCTTTTACAAGTCAACATAGTGTTTTTTGGTGTAAAATGCAAACTTTCTTTCACTGCTTTTCTGTTATCCACTGCTCACGTAGTCTGGAGGCTTCAAGAATCCTGCTGTCTGCGAGTCCTACATCATCAAAAACTTCTAGCTGAATTTGCATATTTGCTGCTTAACCAGACAAATTATAAAAGGTCCGTGAGGTCTGTAAATGTCTTGGGTTTACACAGAGGTGAAGAGTGTAATTGCTACGCCAGATCCACGCAGAGACAAATATAAGCAAGCCGTGTTTGAAATTCCATTATGTTGGCACTTTCACACTTCACCTTTAAGTCTAGGTAGAGTAATTTGCACATGCTAACACTACACAGGAAATTCAAAACAGGTCTGTGAATAGAGAACAGAGCTGTTCAGTCATGACCTCCATTTGTAGGCTAAGCTGGAGGGCTAATCCAACATGGGTCGCCTCAGTAAATGTCAGATGGCGTGTTTTAGTTTTGAGAGTTTTGTTATACGGTTTGTATCACACACACACACTCGTACCTAATGTAATTGGGTAATTGAATTGTAAAGTTTGTGATTGTAAATTGCGGATGCTACATAAGGCCCCCAACGGTTCTCTGATTACACCCGTTTGTAGTCTTTATGTAGAAACTGAACATTTTTACAACATTGTTGCCTGTTGTTGAGTCTCAGGCAATCGGTCTAGAGTGATGGTCAGTTCATGAATGAATCATTTTTTTTGTGTACAGTTGAATCAGTTTAGCGAATCAGACTCATCTGTCTGAAACGGTTCACGGATCTTCAAGTTACTCAATCAGAGTGATATGCCATGTTTAGTTTATTACGCAGTTAGTTGAAATATTTAAATAAACAGTCCATGTGACATCAGTGGCTCAACGTCAGTTTTGTGACGCTACGAGAATACTTTATTTGCGCAAAGTAAACAAATATAATTTACTCAACTATTATTCTCCCATGAGTTACGTCTTCAACCACAATCATGCATGCGCTCCCCTAAGAGTAAACAAAGCAGATTATGTCAAATAGGTAATCTCCAAAATGGTGGAAGACATCATTTAGGGGAGATAAATGGTTGAGTAGATTGTTATTTACGTAGCGTCGCAAAAACAAGACGAGCCGTTGACTGTTTAGCGATGTATTTACTACGTTTCTGGACCTGGACCTCATTTCAGTCGTGCTGCTGTCTATGGAGAGTCAGATAGCTCTCAATTTCATCCAAAATATCTTAATTTGACTCCGAAGAGTAAAATAACGTCAGGATTCTTATCGTGTTAACATTTTCCTGAATTGCATTTGTCCGGCTCAAATGAAATTCTTAAAATACTTAATATTTCATTAGCTGTACTTTTCCTCAAGCCCTTGATCCATGCACTTCATTCGCCACTATGCCGTAAAACAAAACATGTAAATCTCTTCGAAAAATGCCATCTAATGATCTTACAGACTTCTAAAAAAGACGGTTTTCCTCCGGTTTGTACAGTAGCGGCCCAAACTCTATTGACAACATCTTAACCGACACCTACTTCACATGAAGTGCATGATTTCATCGTATCAGGAAGTCGTATCGCTCTCCCTGCTATAGCTTGTTCAAGGGGATCATTCTTCTTTCAGGTTCACTTGTTGTCAACTAACTCGTGTTCATCCATCAAGAACAGCAATGGCTCCCTGTTGTCCTTCCGCTTCTCATTATAGGTGCATCTGCACATCTCTCTGCTGACCCGCCACGCTGCTGCTCGTTTCTGTGATTGATTAGTAGTCGGATGATCTTTTAGCAGTTAATGGAGACAATCAGAGGTGGTCCGTCTAAAGCTTGTTTCACACAGCTCACGTAAGCAACACATTTATTTGGGCGTCCATAATAACAGGTTACGGCGTTTCTACTACACATGTAAGTGGTGCAGTGTTGTGTGACTGTAATTAGAAGATTGGCTTTTCTGAATTTATGAACGAAAGCTGATTTTGTATGAAGTCTCAGGTCTCTCGTGTCACTCTTTGTGATTGCTTTAGATTTCTGAGGAATGTTTCGAGACAAATGATACAGTGTTCCGACAGGGTTTTTTTCTGTATTGAGCAAATACAATGTACTTGAGCTGTTTGGGGCCAAACTGTTTTACATTTTTCCAAATTGGTGGAAAAATCAAAGGAACTTAATACAATCCCATTGTGATCTGCTTACGTCTCGTGGAAGGTTACCTTTAGAGGTAAGGTTACACTTTCTCTTTTTCCTAGCAATCATACTTTTTCATACAAATCACATTGTATGAATTTATGATTATGCCAAGTACAATGATACCATGCATCATGGGTATCACTGTACTAGTTTTAGTCCGACGCAGTTCTCGGTTTCCTGCCTAGAGCCCAAAGGGTAAAGTCAATGGTGCAGTATTTTATTTCTTTACAGAGCACATTCGTTGAAAATGTGCCTCTGTGTGCGGGTCTACAGTGCGCGTTGACTTTACTTATTACACACAGGATGTTCTCTGTTTGGTTTATTGCATGTTACGCCCAAAAAACAATAGCCAAAGTGGACACGCCTTTTCTAGTGCTTTTTTTGACTTTCCATTTAAATAGGGCTCCATATGTTTGCAAAGTCTTTCAAATGAATTTTATTGAGAGTGCACTTAGGAAACATGTTTCTTACAAAAACAACGCTACAGCCAGTTATGAAATGTGCGTTCCATGTCAGAATGTCTGTTTTTGTTTTGGTCAGTGTGACTCCGCCCACTGCGGATTTACCCAATAGGTGTTTTATAAACTCCAGGTTGCCAGTTAAAATATTGCAACCATGGAAACCAGCGAATAAAATAAGTCAGAGATCACAAACTCAACCCGACCTAAAAAAGCCTCTTCGTTCGTATAAATAGCTCTATTACCAGGTGATTATTAAAATGCAAATAATCAACTCATTAACTTAGATTTTAATGCTCGACACCTTCTATTGTCAATTGCTCTCATTTTGGAGGAGGGGGCGAGATAAACAACTATTTCCAATATTTTTGGAACCATTTTCAGTATTGCATGCTGAGTCTTTAATATTTCCAAACAACTCTGTTTTCATGTAACGCGTTGATGACAAGGTACAAAAAATGGCTGTATTTCTGCAACTCTATTGACACTAAATTGTATCTGCTCCAGTGTAACCATTTCCTAAAATATAAAACTTATTAAAGTGCCATCTATTGGTAAAAAGCTAAAATCAGTTTTATAGCAATAAATCGTTCCGCTTTCTTGCCCCTCAGAATATTTTACATTTATATTACATTTACATGTAGTCATTTAGAAGACACTTTTATCCGAAGCGACTTGCAGATGAGTACGATGGAATCAATCAAAATCAACCAAAAAGCCATGAAACTCAAGCGCAGTAAAAAGTTTTAAAAGGTTACGCTGTATTTTCGATAGTCTACAAACTCTACAAACTCTCAGAGTAGACTGTTAGGGTAGGTTTAGAGTTAGTATAAAGTTGACAAAGTTTCAGTATGTGGTATGTTGTGTCAAGATATTAAACAGACAGTCTGCTAATACTCTAATGACTGATAGTTTACATGTAGTTGAAGATTAACTTTGGTAACACTATAATAACTACACACTATAAATCATTAGTTAAGCATTAGTAAATACTCAATTCATCCTTTATAAAAAGTTGTTAAAAGATTATTACGCTTTAGTAAGCAGTTTACAAGTGCATCTATAAATGTGTTCATTATACAATGATTCATAATCAATTCATTATTTCACATACTCAATCACTTGTTTCCCCTTCTTCTTCTTCACCTGCGTTTGATCCAGACGTTCAGATGTCTAATAGTGTATAAGAGTAAGAAATCCTTCAGCGGCAGAGGAAGAGTTAATCCAGCTGCCTTTGTGATCCACCGCAAAAATAAAGCTAGCTAGCTGAAGGTCATATGACTTCTATTCCCCGAGCATGTTGTGGAACCCAATCCATCATTATATCCTCTCAAGTCAGGACACCTCCTCCGGTTGTGTCCATCAATCCAACACACACAAAAAAGAGAAGAGATCTCTGTGGGTGTATTTTTTTCACCTGTATAAAAATGCCACAACAAAAAGTTCGAGATCCCGGGGGGGCTTGCAAGCGGCGTCAGCGAGCAACGGGAACATACCTGTTTACAAGTTTGTTCCTCTGCGGTGTCAGATCTGAGCCCGTGGGCTTTGTCAGATTGAGAAGATGTCACATCTCCCTCAGGCGCTGATGCCACCTGCCAGTTTGAGTCTGAGCGCCGTTCTTGGCTGTGGCTTATGCATTAGGAGAAATCACTCAGGAAAAGAAGTTTTTCCTTCATTGACGTACAGGAAGTTGCCCGTGCGTGCTAACAATGGAGAGACTTAATCTTAATCTTAATCTGCTTAATCTAAACGATAAGAGCAGGACGACGCGTATCTTTAGAGACGCGTCTCTCATTTTTTAGTGCCGCGTCTGTGCTGTGGCTCTCTATGTGTGTGTATTTCACAGTACGCTGCTTGACAAGGGATTAATGACTTTATTTCTTCAAAATGGCATATTCTTGCATCATCTCAGTTTTTATCTCCTCAAACCAGACAGCAAGTGTTATGCTGAATCTGTCAAAAGAGTCTTTTGGTAGCCCTGTTTTAAGTGTAACGCATTCTTAGACCTACAGACCAAAACACACACACACACACACACTGAGAGAGAGTCACCGTGGATCTCGCAAATATGTTTTATTGACATCTCGCTTTGTTACCGGGCACGCGTCAATGGTTATTATCTGTCTACATGCCTTAGTTCTCCTCTGACTCTCTCTTTTCGGACACCTATGGCATGCGAGGTGGGACAATCCCCGCTTCCCATCTGCCGCGCGATCGATATCCAGCTGGAGAATTAAAGGATGCTGAAGTCGGTGTCGATCTCGCTGTAGCGTCCCTGCGCCTCAGACGGGCTCCTGTTGATTCCCCGAAGCACATTAAGACCTGTGAGGGATATTTAGAGGATGTGGGTATGTGATCTGCAAGAAGCCATTAGGAACCAATAAGCAAAGCCACGTGAATGCGAACCATTTCCTGTGGATGTAATGAGATACGTACGCGCACAATGGAGGTAATTGGAGACGATCTCACAATGTCCGATCTGCATCGGCAACATGCATTAGTAGCTTTATTTGTCTCCCATCATCGATATTTCTATTCCGATTATATAAAACAGAAGCCAAGACGATGCTTTAAAGGGATGGTTCACTCAAAAAAATGCAAACTCTGTCATTGTTCACACGCCGCCAAGCTTCACGTGGTTTCTTTTTATCAAAACAGAGCACAAAAGAAGATATTTCGGTAGCCATCGACGTACACCGTTTCGTTTTGTTCTTCATGCTATGGACGTCAATAGCTACCGTCAACTGTTCTTCAGAATATCCTCTTTTGTGCCGCGCAGAAGAAAGAAACTCGTGATGACAGAAATTCATTTCAGGAGAGCTATCCGTCACCTTTCGCATTCTGTGGTGTTTTTTCAACACTCATCGCTACGAAAGTAAAACCGAATAAATAAGCGTCGCCATAATTTCTGCCGTCACGAGTGTCTTTCTTATATGCGGCACAAAGAGGATATTCTGGATAAAACAGTTGGCGGCAGCTATTGACTTCCATAGCGCGAAGAACAAAACGAAACAGTTTTGCTTAACATGGCATTTCTTCTGACTTAAACGCAGCAAAACATTAGGGTTTGACGTGAAAAAACGAAACGAAAACATCTCGACGGCGATCGCAACCACATCCTGACGGATTCATCCTGGAGATTACCTGAATCGTCTCCACATGTAGTCAAACAGCTGATTTACGCTTTTAATTCCGGACAGAGTGTTTCTCAAGGGCTTGCTCTAATGAGACATCTTCTCTAATCCGTCCCTGAGCAGAGAAACACGCCCGTTCACGAAACGCACATCTAATTAGGCTTCGACTCAGCGTTTGATTTTCATACTAAGAGTGTGTGAACATGAATGAAGGTGAAAGGGCTTTTCGGTAATTAAATGCGGAAGACGGGGAGTAGATGTTCTGAGAAGAGGGCGGGAAGATTGCTTGGCTCTTGAAAACGTTTTCGCGTCTTCTCTCCGACCGTGAGATTATTCAGCGGGAGTCTGAGGCTGAGGGAGTGGGTTAGTGGGAATGGATGACTTAAGGAGATTTGGCCGCTAACTTAACCCTGGATTTCCAAAGCCGTTGTGTTATCCTGCGCTGAGGATATTGAGCTCTGGTTTTAGGAGGTGAATGGTTGTGTTGATTTAGCACCTGAGAAATTATGCAAACCGGTTAACGGCCCACAGAATTACAGCAAGTGCCACTTGTAGAGCGCGGGTTGTGAGTGATGGGCTGCGAGGGGAGCCTCGGACCACCGTGATCTGATTGTACAACATCTCTGTGATCCAGACACCTGGGGCCAAATTACAGAAACATCTCTGAATCCTGCAGCATCTTATCAGTTTAGTAACCATGGAGATTTCAGTTGGGATGTCATTCAGTCTTCTCAGGTCCTAACTTAAGATTCTCATTCTCTCTCGTTCTGTATATATATATATATATATATATATATATATATATATATATATATATATATATATATATATATATATATTTTTTTTGAATACTTCATGCACATGTCATTTGGGCAACCAATCAGTAAATAAACTGTAAGTTTGTATAAAGTCTACAGTTATGTTACAATTTACGAGACCTATTGAAAATCCTGTTTCTCTGGATTTACTTATAATTATTTATAGCTATGTGTTTGATTAAAACAATGCTGCTAAACACTAAATGTCTACCAAATTTTAAATACAAATGTTGCCTTTTAGAGCAATTTTAGAGCGTACAATTTCAATCGATCAAAATAACAAAAAGGCGCCTTTTTTCAGAAAAACGTTTATACTTATTTTCAGATGACTTCAGAAGAATATTTGGTGAAATAAGCGTCGATTTAATAGTAACAACAAGTTGATTTTTTTGTCATTTTGACCAATTGTTATTTTCAAAGACAAAAAAAGGGTTCAATTGGGATATTTTTGGAAATTTGGAAGAAATGTTATTAGATCTTTGAAAAATAAAACAGATTTCAACTCAAACCCATATCTGATGAATTAAATAAAACTGAGATTAATAAAGGAGCAATTTTTTTCATAGCACTGTTATATTATTTTGATATTTTTAGTTTTATGGGGTTTTTTATGTTTTTAATATATTATGTAATTCTAAAGGGAAAAGGAGGGGCAGTATTACTTTCACAATTTAATACTTATCCTAAAGAAACATTTCTAATGTTTGTGAACCTACGTTAAAATTTTCAGCTTCAATTAATTACCGTTTCAGTCAACTCATTTATCCATTTGACCGTCTTCTTAAAATAGAAACGAATTAATACCTTAAGGAGGCCGGTTAAACTGGACCGCAGGTGACTAGTAAAATCAGCCTATACCTACATTTTTGCAAAACCCCAAAAATGCATAGAATTCATTGACATTTGCTTCACATAATCAACTTCACGTGTTTTTTAGACACAGTAAACTTGCTCGGAAGCGCACCCGGTAAAGTATTTTTTTACACGCTTTCTTTAGTTAATGTGTGTTGATCTCACGCTTGCTTTTGTTCACGCTGTTTGTGAAGGTTTTTTCAAACACAGCAAAGCATTAACTTAGCATTGTCGCCGCGTTTTAGATGAAACTGAACTTTTTTTCCCTCTGAGCCCGGCTTGAATAAAACCTTTAACTGCTGACTTTCCGACGCAATCCCCGGTTCTGGATCGAAGCTCATCTCAGAGTTGTTGTCAAAGTTCAAACTGGATTAGATCACGGCTTATAAAAGCATGATCAGAAGATCGGTTTAGAAGGACCGTCTCTGCAAATGTAATCTAAAAAACGAATTTTATGCACTACGAATTATTTTTGTTCATCGCAAACCGTGAGCCCTTTCCATGCAAACCGCATGCATTAAATAATGAAGCAGTTTTGTTTTTAGGGGCTGGTGCTGTTTAATAATAATACTGTACCTGCTAATCTCTTTTTCTAAAGCCCTCGATCATTTCCAACCTTCTATCTCCTCCCCCAGCTGAAAACATTTAATTAACAGCTAAAGCAGGTTGTTGGAGATTAGACTGTGGAGATCCGGCAGTATTAGAGATGTCTTGTCTGCCGTGACGGGCCTCACAGCTCTGCTGCAGGTAACAATGTAGAAGCACCGATGCTCACGAGAAGGCTAATAACCAGAGACCTCAGGCAGTATAACAGTAAGTGCATTACTGTAAACACGTTTATTGCTTGTTTGTACAAACCGAGAGGCAGAAACGATTTTCTGTGGCGAACAACAGCAGACAGATCTGGCGCTTGTTGGAGATGCGTGCCGAGCAAACCAATGCGGCTAATCTGTTTCCACTTAATGAATGACACATTTTGAAATACTTTCTGTTTATGATCGTTTCACGTGTGCATTATGATTTGCAATTGGCAGACCGTATTAGATATGTGCTCTCCGTTGCACACTAAAACCCCGTGTTATTATACAGTGTGTTAGCATTTTAGGTTACTTTTTATTATATAACAATTTTACTGCATGCCAGTGTGACAGTTAACCAAGATCAGAGAGCTCTATGCACGGTTAATTTACTGAAATATTAACTTCCTCTGGGAAATTTGGAGGTAGATATTTCACGTCAAAGGCTGAAAATAATGATCCCTGCATTGTATGAACAAACATTCATGAATAATTCATGAATAGATCGAAAAGAACAACATTTATTTGATATAGAAATCTGTTGAAACATTACAGATGTCTTTACTGTCACGTTAAATGATTTTATCGCGCCGCTGCCGCATAAACGTATGTTTCTGTGTCGGATAAAAATTCTAATAATTTTCTAGACCTGTGGCTCCAGCAGTTTTTGACATGTCAGCAGTTACAAATTACAACCTAACCCACTTACTATTAAATTAGTGGTAGCTTATAAATAGGCAGGGAAATAAATGTAGCTCTATGATGAGAATAAATATCAAAATCTTTAGCAAAGAATTTTTTTTATTTATATTAGTGCTGTCTCTAAACAATTTCACTCAAAATAAGCGATATACACATAATATATGTGTTGTGTATTTATTATGTATATATATAAATACACACACGGCATATATTTTTAAATATCCACATGCATATATTTATATTCATAGTATTTCTATAATATATAAATATATTTAATATATAAACGTTACATGTTTACCTAAATATATACATGCATATATATATATATATATATATATATATATATATATATATATATATATATATATATATATATACGTACACATAATAAATACAGTACACACACATATATTATGTAAAAATCTTTTTTTTTTTTAATATTTTAGAAATATTTTGCCATCAGAATATTACATTAAAGCAATATAGACTGATTAAAAATCGTGGCAGGGACTTATTGGACCAAATATTTCATATTATGGCTCTCCAAAGCCAAATGTTTCTGATTTCATACACGCTTTGGTGGATTTTGTGTCTTCGGTGGCTCGGCCGTCTCAGTCTTTCTCCGTCTGGATGTGTGTGAATTACTTTGACAGTGTTGAAGTCAGGAGCAGGTGAGCATACGATGGCTGCCGCTCGTCTCAGGGCTGTTTTTAACACTGCGGCTGCGTTTGGCACCTCAGATAAACCTCTTTTTTTTTTCTTTATGCTGCTGCCTGCAAGCCGCTTCCCCGCAGGGTGATATCAAGATTCAGCTAGTTCAGCTCCTGTGCCCGTCGGTAAGACCCCCGAGGGCCCTTCCTGCATGGCTGGGCCTTGATGTGGTCTAATCTTCGGTGTGTGTTTTGCTGGCTCCTTGTCCTGCAGTCATTTCAAGGTGTTATTTCTCACTGCGGTCCCGCGTTTGACCGCGAGGCACGTGAAAATTAATCATAGCCGGTTGTGACTTCGGGCACTTTTATCGGAAACGTCATCATTTGCTGACTTTTGTCATTAAAGGCTTAGATAAGAACAGTTGTGCTTCCTTAACGTGAGGTCAAGCGCTCTGATGTGACCAAATGGTAATAGAATTGTAGTATGATCTCAATCAATAGCGCATGTTTCATTTTCACATCGGCAAGGACCACATTTAACACTGTTTTTGTAATATCATTGACAAAAGTCGTTTTGCTTTTTCGTTCGATGCGAGTCAAATAGCCACTTAACACTTTATATTTTATACTTTGTACACTTCTTCTTTATATATTTTTTATATTATATATATATATATATATATATATATATATATATATATATGAAAGTGTACAAAAATATAAAATATAAAGAAGTGTTAAGTAACTATTCTGACTTCGCACTGACTTAAGCTGCTTGTTTGTCAATAATCTTCACAAAAAACAGTGTTAAATTGCCCGATAATGAGAGCATGCGCGACCGAGATCGCTCTTTATTCTATTGCCATTTGGTCATCGGCTGACTCGCGTTGAAGCGCAACTGTTGCTTATCAGCAGCGCAATGACGAAGTCGGCAGTGATGGCGTTTCGACCAAAGTGCGAGTGGCCGACTGCTGTTAATTTTCGTGCCTGATGTCATCGTGATAACGCGCTTGAAACGACTGCGGAACGAGGCAATGGCTACACCTGCCGGGCCAGACCGCATCGAAAAGACTGGCCGTATGAGCGCGAAGGAGAGTGGCGGTCACGAAGCGAACTAGCTGAATATTGATATCACCATAGCGGCGACTTGCGTGGCAAGGTTTATCGGTGTAGCTTGCGGCACTGGTGTTGAGCGGCCCGCAGCCACCTGCTCTGACTTCAACGCTGTCGAAACCAGTGCACACGTCGGGCGAGGAAAGTGAACAACAGTGATTTTACAAAATCACGAAAGCTGTATGAAATGAAGAGCATTTGGCTTTGAAGCCGTAAATATTTGGTCAATAAGTCCCTGCCACATTACAATCAGTCTATTGCTTTTAATGTAATATTCTGATAACGAAACTATTTCTAAAATATTAAAAAAGATTTATAATATTATTATTATAATAATGTATTACTATATATATATATATATATATGTATATATATATATATATATATATATATATGTATATGCATGTATATATTTAGAAGCCAAACATCTTAGCATTTATATATTAAATATATTATATGTTATAAGAAATACTATGAATATACTAAACTATATACGTAATGAATATTAAAATATGCTAGTAATAAATATATTATATATATATAATAAATACACAACACTATATTATATTAATATATACTTTATTTTAAGTGAAATGATTAGAAGACTGTATAACTACTAAATAAAAAACTAACTTTGTAAAACACGATATTTATTCTCATCATAAACACATTTATTCCTGCCTATTTATAAGCTGCTAATTTAGTAGTAAGTAGATTGGTATAATTTATGTTTTTGCTAAACATGTCAGCTAACAGGCTCAGGCTCTGAAAATTTTTATCCGACACAAAACTTATCATTTATCACGGCCAGCCTGTTTTGTAAGTAATTGCGTTAATAGAACATCACCTTTCAACGAATTTTCTATATCAAATAAATATTGTTCTTTCATTCGAGTCGTGAATATTTGTTCATGCAATGCGAGATCATTATTTCGGCCTTTGACGTCACTACAGAGAAAGTGGCGGCTAAATAGACCAACGTGCATAGAGCACTATGATCTTGGTTAACTAAGCTCACGCTGACAGCATGCAACAAAATGATATATAATAAAAAGTAACACAAATAACGACATACCAGCTTATAATAACGAAGTTTTTAATTATTACCTTGAAACGCATATCCTAATACGATCTGCTGTGCAAATCATAATGCGCATTAAACGATCATAAACGAAGTGATGACCTCAAATAATGACGAAACGGAGCCAACGCGTTATTTGTAACCTCAGCGGCGCCAGATCTGTCTTGCTATTGTTCGCCACCTTTCGATTTAACTACAAACAAGCAATAAACATTGTTTGATGGCACTTACTATTATGCCTGAAGTCTCTGATTTCAACTGCCGATGAGCATCTGTTACCTGCGGCGAAACTGTGAGAAGACCGTCATTTGAACAAGACATCTCTAATGGATCTCCCACGTCTAATCTCAACAACCTGCTTTAACTATTAATTAAATGTTTTCGGCTGGCGAAGAATAGAAGGACGGAAATGATAAATTTTAGGGTGAGCATACAAGCAGCACCGGCCCCCTAAAAAGCAAGGCACAAGCTAGTATTTAATGCGTATGATTTGCGGGAAAGGCGCTGCGATGAACAAAAATGACCAAATGATGCATAAATTAGTTTTTAGATTACATTTGCGGGAACGATCGCTAAACACGATCTTCCTGATCATCTTTATAAACCGTGATCTAATCGGTTGGGCACTTTTGACAACAACTCTGAGATGAGCTTCGATCCCGAAGACTCAGCGTGCGTCGAGAAGGATCGACACAGTTAAGGTTTTATTCGAAGCCAACCTCGAAAGGAAAAAGGATTCAGTTTCATCCCCAAAGCGGCAATAACAAGTTAGCTCTGTTTGAAAAACCTTCTGCGTGGCGTGAACAAAAGCAGCGTGGATATCAACACGATGGCAAAAGAAAGGTAATACTTTTGCGGTGCTTGTACCGAAACACAAGTTGCATGTCGCAAAAAACTGCGATGGTGACCATGTGAAGCAAATATCAATGGAGATTCTTTTATGCATTTTGAAGTTTTAAAATGTTGATGTAAACTGATTTTACTAGTCACCTAACGATCCAGACTAACCGACTCCATGGAAATATTGAATACGTTTCTATTTAAGAAGGCGATCAGCCTGAATAAGTAGTTGACTGAAAGCGATTATTGACTGGCATTAGCAGTTCTGAGCATTGAAATGTTTCTTGGAATGAAATCATTGGAAGTGAATGTACTGCCTCCCTTTCCCTTTAGAGAAGTACGTAATGTTAAAAAACATAAAAAAACATAAACTAAAAAATATCAAGGAAATAATATAACAGTAACATAATAAAAATTGCTCCTTCATTAATCTCAGTTTATTTAATTCATCGAACAGTTTGAGTTGAAATCTATTTTATTGCAAAGATCTAATAACATTTCTTCAAATTTCAAAGAAAATATCCCAGTGAAACCCTTTTTGGCTCTTTGAAAAAATAACAATTGGTCAAAAATAACAAAAAATCAACTTGTTGTTAAGTAAATCGGCGGCTATTTCGCAAATATTCTTCATGAAGTCGCTCTAATAGTATAACGTTTCTGAAAAAGAAGCGCCTTTGTATTTTAAATCGTTAGTATGCGCTCTAAAGCAACAAGAGCAACATTGTATTTAAGTAGTAGACATTGAGTGTTGCTGGCATTATTTAATCAAACACATAACTATAAATGTTATAAATAGTAAGTTACCTAATGATAAATGAAATAACTGTGAACTTTACAAACTTGCAGTTTATTTACTGATTAATTGCCCAAATATTATATACATAATATTCAAGCTGCTATATATATGTAACATATGTAATATGTATATATGTATATGTATATATATATGTATGTATGCAGGGCGAGGAGAGGGGCCAATCTTGAGACTGAGAAGACTGAATGACATCCCAACAGTCTCCATGAATTCTTTAAACTGACAAGGCTGGGCTCAGAAGATGACTCTTGTAATTTTAACCCCGAATGACTTAGCTACAATCGAATCACGGTGGTCGGCTCCGCGCTCTGGCACCGGCGCTCCACAAATAACTATGCTAATTCTGTGGGCGATAACGGTTGCTAATTTCTCGGGTCTTAAATCAGCTGCAACCATTCCTCCTGAGCCGGAAGCTCAGCTGTCTCGGCGCGAGATAACTGCGGCTTTGGAAATCGGGGTTGAGATGGCGACCATCGCTTAAGTCGTCATTCCCCGCCTTACTCCTCGGCCTCGGAAGAACTCCGTAATAATCTCGCGATCGAGAGAAAACGCGAGCGTTTTCAAACCAAGCAATCTTCCGCCTATTTCTCGAGACATCTGCTCTTCGCGATTGTTGAAAACCTTTCTGCTTCGTTCATGTTCACGCTCTTCGTGTAATCGAAAGCGCTGAAGTGAAAACCTAATTAGGCTAATGGCGTTTAAATGACGATGTTTCTGCGCAGGACGAACAGAAGATGTCTCGTGCGATGGCGTGTAAATCGCTGTTTGACACGTAACGGAGGCGCTGAAGCAATCTCGGGATCGAATCGTCCGAAGATGTGGTGCGATACGCGCTCATGTTCCGTTTCGTTTCACGATCAACACAATATTTTGCTAGCGTTCAATCGGAAAAATGCCATGTTAGCACAAAACTTATTTGCGTTTGTTGTTCTTGGCTGTGAAGTCAATGGCTGCCGTCGGCTGTTTTGTCGATATCTCTTTTTGTGCGCGCATGAAAGACGCTGAAGTGACGGCAGAGAGTATAGCGACGTATTTATTCGGTTTTACCAAGTAGCGATGATGTTGAAAAAAAACACCACGAAATGAGGCTGGCAGATAACTCTTCACAATGAGCCCTACTGTCATCACGGTTTGTACTTACTAACTACTGCGTGACACAAGAGGATATTCTGAAAGAAACGGTCAGTATTGTATTGGCGTCAACAACATGAAACAAAAAGCAGCTTGATGTCGTCGATAACTACGAAAACAACTTTTGTCTTTCTGTTTGATAAAAGGAAACACGTGGCTTTTTAGCGCGCCATGTGAACAATGACAAGTTCATTTTTAGTGAACCATCCCTTTACTGTCGTCTTAACTGCTGATATAATCGAGCAAAGCTATGGAAGACAAATAAAGCTCTTGTCATGTTGCGATGCGAATCGAACATTGATAAATCTTTCAATTACTCAGTTGTCTTGGCGTGCGTATCTTTCATTACATCCACGAGGAAAATAGTCGCATTCATATTTTGCTGTGATTTCTAATAACTTCTTGCAGATCGCTGCCACATCACAAATATCCTCACGAATCTTAATAACCAGAAGCTGACAGGAGTGCCGTCTGGCGCGAAGAGAGAACCTTACAGCGAGATGAATGCCCGACTAAGCATCACTGATTCTTCCGGCTGGGCGATAAATGGCGACCTCGAGACCTCACGCACCTGCGTACCCTTTAAATGTCGAAAGAAGAATCGAAAAACAAGCATAGGCTGAATAATAACCATGTGCCGTGTAATATAGCTGCGAATGTCAATAAGCTGCTGTTCTCAGATCACGGTAACTCTCAGGGAGAATGTAATGTGTGTATTTTAATTTCTGTAGGCTCTAAATAACGTTACACTAAAAACAGACTACCACCAAGGCTCTTTGTGAGCCACATAACTTGCTGTCTTAATTTGAGAAGATAAGAAACAGAGATGATGTGCATTTGAAAGAAATAAAGTCAGTATCCTTGTCAACAGCGTCTCTTTTACACTCAGAAAACACCTTTGGCTGCTGACTTTAAATGAAGGCAGCGTCTCTGAATGCGGCGTGAATCTGTCTTCTCGTTAGATAAACAGATTAGATGGTAAGTCTCCTCATTGTTAACGCGTCGCGACAAACTTCCTGTATCCGTGAAGGAAAACTTCTTTTCACGGTGTTCTCTAATGCATAAGCCCGCAGCCAAGCGGCGTCAGGCTCAAACTGGCAGGTGACATCGGCGCCTGAATGTGAGCATCTTCTGTCTGACAAAAACCCGCGGCACTCTGACTTGCCGGCACTGGAAAGACAGGCTTTGTAAACAGGTATGTTCCACGTTGCTCGCTGGCATCCAGCAAGCTTCAGCGTGGATCTCGAGCTTTGTTACGTGGCATTTTTATGCGAACAGAAAAAGCTCACTTACAGAAGATCTCTTCTCTTTTTATTGTGTTAATTGAACACAACTTGGAGGAAATGTCTGGCTTTTAGGAAGAATACTAATGATAGTTAGATTCCTGGCACATGCTAGAAAGTAGAAATAAATATGTTCCTTCGGCTGGCTGGCTTTTATTTCTTGATGGACTTTCTTCTCTGCCTGAGAAAGAATTCTTATAACCTTATTGAACATCCTGCAGGCGTCTGAATCAAGCATGGAGTGAAAGAAAGAAGAAGAGGAAACAGTGATTGGCTGTGTGAAATATTAATTAGGTATGAGCTCGACCTTATAATGGTACATTTATATGCGCTTGCTCAAACTGCTACTAAAGCATCCAATAATCTTTAACAACATAAAGTGAGTGATATTTACTAATGTAACTAACGATTATAATTATTGTAGTGTATAGTATTTTTAAGTTGTCTTCAACTTTACATGTAAACTATCGTCATTAAGTGTGGCAGACTTCATCGTATTTAACTGTTGACACAACATACCACATGCTGAAGAGCTTTGTCCTTTATAACAACCTAAACCTACCTATGACTCTGAAAGAAGTTTGTAAATTTAGCCAACTTATCGAAAATACGTAACCTTTTAAAAACTTTTATAACGTACTTAAATTTCATAACTTTAGTTATTTTATTGTTCATGTACTCGTATCTGCAAGTACTTGAAGACAAAAGACAAACAGCTACAAATAAACTACGTAAATACCAATATAAATGTAAAATATTCTGAGGGGAGCAAGCGAGCATTTATTACTAGCAAAACGATTTTGGCTTTTGTAGATGTTTTTATAAGTTTTTATATTTACAGAAATGGTACACTGGAGGCTGGGCCCCAGTGTCGGCAAATTGCAGAAATACAGCCATTTTTGTCATCAGCAGCGTGCACGAAAGCAGAGTTGACTGAAGGCTCATTGAACTCGGCATGCAGCTGCTGAAATGTTCTTTAAAATGTGAAATAATTGTTTATCTCGCCCTCCTCCAAAGCATTGTTTTAATAAGGTATGAAACATTAAATCTGGTTAATAGAATTGATTATTTGCATTTAATAATCACCTGGCTGTAAACTATTTCTCTTGACGGCTTTTAGGTAGGAGTTGAGACTGATCTCTGACCTGGCTTTGTTAAATGGTTTTCATGGTTGCAATATTTGATTCTCAAAACTTTATTGGAAATATCGCGGTGTTGATCCTGACAAAACAAGTGAACGTTCTGACATGAAGCGCATTTCATAACACTGGCTTTGTAGCGTTGTTTTAGCGAAACATGTTTCTAAATGCACTCTCAATAGAATAATTTGAGCTACTGAAACATGAGCCTATTTAATGGAAGTCAGCGCTAAGCGTGTCACATTGACATTTTGAAACAACATGCAATAAATGGAAAAAGAAGAGGAGCATCTGTGACAATAATAAGTAAGGTAGCGTAAAATGCTACCGACCAGCACAACCTTTGAAGCTAGACGAAGAAAGCCCTTTCGTCGAACAAAACTAATGCAGTGACCCTTGATAATATTATCGTATGCCCAGCATAATCATAAATTCATACAATGTGACATGTGATTACTAGGAAAAAGAAATGTAACCTTACCTCTAAAATAACCTTCCACTTGAATAACAGTCACAATGGAATTGTATTAAAGATTCGCTTTTGATTTCTGGCTTGGAAAATGGAATTTGGCCCCAAGCCTTTCAGAAGTACATTATATTTGCTCATGAAAAAACCCGCAATGGGGCTGCTATATCGACAGCGTCCTCGAAATCTAAGCAATGCAAGAAGACTTTGGCTCGTACCATCAACTTCTCGTTTATAGAACCGAAAGCCAATCTTCAATTGCAGTCGCAGCTTGCTGCACCGCATGTGAGAAGTAAGCATGTAACCTGTTATTATGGGCGGCCAAACAAATGTGTTGCTTCGTGGCTTTAATAACAACAGACGGACACTACCGACCCTTCCATTAACTGCTAAAAGATCGTCGACTACTAATCAATCACGAAGCAGTAACGGCATGTGGCTGTCAGCGAAGATAATGCGTCTCACTATAATGAGCGGGAGAGACAACGAGAGGGAGCCATTGCTGTTCTTGATGGATAGTGCGGTTGAACCAGCAAGTGAACCTGAAAGAAGAATGTCCTTAATTGAAATAGCGAGGGCGTCACGGCTGCTCTGATGCGATAGTCTTCGTAATGGAGCCATTAAGATGTTGTCGTAAGTTTGGTACAAGCGAGGAGCCGTCTTTGGTCTGTAGACTCGGTAAGATGGCATTTTTGGTGCCATGTTTTTGTTTCACGGCGCGCCAATGGCGATGAAGTGCGCGGTCAGGGAAGCGAGAAAAACCTAATGTAAATATTAAAGTATTTAAGAATTTCATTTTGAGCGACCCAGCTCAAATTCGAGAAAATGTTAACGCGTCAGAAATCCTGGCGTTAACTGATCAAGTAGATATTTTGGATGAAACCGAGCTATATCTGATATCGCGAACAGCGCAGCTTTGGCTAATAGTCGGAAGCTCGAAAGCGCCAGTAAACCTTCGTAACAAACAATCCGGCGGCTCGTCTTGTTTTTCGCGACGTGCGTAAGTAACAATCTACTCAGCATTTATCTCCCTGAAAGTGTCTTCCCTGCGACTGGAGAATTTATTTGTTTACTCTTGAGAAGCGCGTCATAATTGTATTGAAAAACTTGTAACTCGTAAGAATAATAATTGGTAAATTATATTTGTTTACTTTTCTTTGTAAATAAGTATTCGTAGCGTCTAGAAACGGCGTTGAAACTACTGACTGAACTGTTTATTTAAATATTTCAACTAACTGTAATAAACTTAAACATGGCATATCGCGATTGAGTAACGAAGATCCGTGAACCGTTTCGAACAGATGAGTCTATTCAACTATTACGCAAAAAAATGATTCATTCATGAACGACCATCTCGGAGCTTGACCTTTGAACTCAGACTTGAGCATTTAATGTTGTAAGGCTGTTCGGTTTCTACATAAAAAGACTACAAGCAGTATGTCGAAAGACGTTGAAGGCTTTCCTTATGCCAGCATCACTTGTTTACAATCACAAACTTTCTCAGTGCAATTACATTAGTGCGGAAGTGTGTGTGATACAAACGTATAACAAACTCTCCAAGCTAAAACATCTGACGGAGCTCGTGTTGAATCAGCCCTCAGCAACCTACAAATGGAGTCATGTTCTTTCTGTTCTTCTATTCACGAACACTGTTTTGAGCTACTGTGTGTTGTGTTAGCATGTGTAAGTCTCTGCCCTGGGCGCCAAAGGTGAGTGTGAGGGTGCCAACAATAATTTAGCTGCGACTTTGCCTGTTTGGCTCTGCGTGGTCTGGTAACAGTGCACTCTTTCACCTGCCAATATGGCTTAGTTACAGACCTCATGGGCACTTTATATTTGTGTAGTTAGCAGCAGGTAACTCTGAAATTCGCTTCGTACGGGCTGTGAGACTCGCGAACAACTTGAGATTCTTGAAACCTCCAATGCGTGAGCGTGGACTAACAGAAAAGCTGATGGCAGATTTGCATTTTACGCAAAGCACTATGACCCGACTGTAACAACCACTAATATTTTTATTTTTAGATGATTATTATTACCATGAATAAAGTAACAAATTTTAAGCTATAACCTCAGCCTCAGTCGAACTCTGTCTTAATTGATAGCTGCATTTTGTCTGAAATACTAATAACTGCAAGCGAGCGAAAGCTGCCTTTGCAATGATAAATCATTCTGCTGAAGCGTTAAGCTGTACTTGGCAACAACATAAAATACATTCAAATATAACAACGATTGGCTTCAATGTTGACGGTATGTATTCATAAAATTATTATAAGGCTCTTTGTTAACTCATGTAAAACATGCTAATTACACGAAGTGTTTTAATGGCGTGGCTATATTGCAACCAGTGTAACAAGCTAACGGCGTAATTTTGCATACTAACAAACACGATAGTCATTTGCGTGCAAAACAACTATTTTTAACCATTTCAAAAATAACCACAAAACTCCTGCGAGAATCGGCTATACATTTTGTCTATAAGCACCAGCTGTCAATAATATGAAATATCATTTCTTATGATGTGATCTATTCAAAATACGTCATTTGTGCCATTCTTTGGCATTATTTCCAGATATAAATGAAATGAAAACTGATTTTACATAAACTATAAACTTACGAGCGTCTTCCCCCATGTCATTCTCTTTGCAATAGGTATCTTTGTCATTCATGACTTTATGGAAGAAGTCTAAGCATAGAAGGCTGAGTGCAGCTTCACTGCTATTTCCGCATCAGGAAATAAACGTGATGAACATGGCTTCGAAGAAAAATTCAGGATTAATCAGAAACTGGAAAAGTGAAGAAGTAAAAATTGAGAGAGGAAGTCGACCTTTGAACTCTTGTTACTAAGAAGTATTTCAACCGAAGGAACAAATCCATCGGCACCTACTAACGAAGGCTGAGCATTCTTCAAAAAACTTTCATTCATAAAAACTTAACAGCACACAATTTCCGAAGTTGCTACTAGAATAAAAATCGGACCAAATATTTCTAATTTGACCATCGGTATTATATACTCGCACGAATCTGAAAATTCGATTGAGAAAAGAAGGAAGAAAGAAGACAAGCGGCTTCCGCTGCCGTCAAACATCACTAAAAAATCCTTGCTACTGGGCTATGAAGCTTCAAAGAACTGAAATGACTTCAAAATCTTTGACAGCACTGCGTCTATGAAAACTTAAAAGGTATCTGGAGAAAATCCCAAACTCGCTCTGCCGATGTCGAGCAGAGGAGCACCGCATGTTTTGGCGCGAACTCTTAGCTCAGCGCTTCTACGAGACTACAGTGATCTTTCATCGAAAAGGTATTTGATATGACAGAATCAACAGTACACATCGCAGCATTCGATACCTTCAGCTTACGACCACATGGTTGAGAATAGAAAACCTTTGTTTATTTTTAAAATAATAGAATGAATCTGACGATCTCGACTCATTAAAATAATTTTATTGCTTGTAAAAGCAGTTTCTATTACACGTATAACACAGAGCAATCTAGATATAGATTTTTAGTAACAATCTGATGAATTGAAAACAGTCTGACTTTGCTTTTTGTTTTCTATCAAAACATATCGAAACATATCAATATCTTTTACATATTATTAAATGTTGCTCGTTATACGTCTAAAGCATTAACTGACACATTGTATGATGAGCAAATGCTGACCCAGCAACGTACATAGCAGAGATTTTATTATATAACAAAAATAGTCAAGCTAGTAATGAAGGCTTATTTTAACTGCAGAAGGCAAGAAAACAAATAGAATGAAAAACAGTAAGGAAATAAAGAATCTGTGTTGATTTTTAGACCAAAGAAAGAACACGGATGACACAAAGGAAGTAGGCTTACTGAAGTCTAAGAACCTAAATTGGAATGAAGTGCTAGAATGAAGGTCAAATAAGATGAAGGCATGTTTTAACGATTCTTGAGCTGTCTTACTTTGGCGATCGTACCGGGAGAACATTTAATATGAATCTGTGAAAGCTGTTCATGCTGTTTGAGATAAACGGCAATGCATTGTTTATTGCGGTGCAAGCATCAGAAAAACACATAATTGCAGTAATGAACCAAGATGAGGGGTTGGGAAGCAGATGATTTGCCCGATGGCTGTGTGCACCTTGTATTTTATGCGAGCAGCTATCGACCAGCCAGTGCAAATTGATGGTGGAAGGTGTGACGTGGCGTGCTGGCTGTTAAGTGATCTTGCCCCGTTACAGATGATATGAAGATTTGACAAAACTGGCTGAAGACCTGCCAGAAAGCGACCTGCTGGTGCTGAAACGGAAGCTTGTTGGAACAGTGTGTTCTGAAAATTCGGCGAGTGATCCACTGCTCCCGCGATTGATAATATTCTAACTCGGGGTCCCCACGCTCGTTCTGGAGAACCCGGTAATCC
Organism: Puntigrus tetrazona; assembly: GCF_018831695.1. Classification (NCBI taxonomy): domain Eukaryota; kingdom Metazoa; phylum Chordata; class Actinopteri; order Cypriniformes; family Cyprinidae; genus Puntigrus; species Puntigrus tetrazona. The sequence continues at coordinate 109,673 of NW_025048378.1, read as the reverse complement.
TGCAGAACAGCTCACAATTGCAAGTTTCCGTATATAACCGTTCTCGTTATCTAGTGTGTTTGTTGGGAGTTGGCAAGTGGTAGCTTTTGTGATGGCCCGATGATTCACAAGCAGCTCACTGTGTTGGAAAAGCAGGTGATGGTGTCTGCGATGTCTGACCATGCCCGAGATGCGGCGTCGTGTCGGATACGCTCGAATGAAGGCTGAAGGTAAGTTAGAAACCAATCATCGGCAACAGCGATGATATGAGCCATGTTTCTGAATGACATGCCGCAGTGAAAAGAGAAGGCGGTCAAGCGGACCTGGTCGCCGGCTGGTTGAATAACGGCACGCCTCGCAAATCACTTTGAATACGCACCCATTTGTACGCAAATAAATGAAAAACCTTCAAATACGAGATTACGTCTTTGTTTTGCTGTTATTGACTGTTTTCTTTTTAATTGTGCAAATAATTTCTGTCGAGACAGTGGAACCTCACGGCGCCAATATTATAAAGCTGCGTGATATTTGAAACCTCACTGAAAACCGTTTGGCTTTAATTGTATGATAAATATTTCGGAATCTGGAAGACTTTTTAATACCTGAGCGCAGTGAATGCTCCTATGCTCACTCAGCATCGGCGCTCTTAAACTCTCCAACAGATGGTGCTCTTTTGGCACAAGAGAACGCAAGCAAGACGCATGATCAAACTTTTGGCGTCCAGTTTTATGTTCAATTTGTGTCACTCTCAAGGTACGGAAAAACAAACACAAAACGAATAATGATTCAATTAATTTATTAAAAATGCAAGTCGTCATTCATTACATTTAATAAATCAATAAAAAATTAATTTGTTAGACACATATACTCGTTGCCCGATTTTCGTCTCGGTGCCAACCTTTATAAATGTGCGTTGTTATTTTATTTATTTTTTATATTTAATTTATTTAATTTTAATAACTTCGGCGTCATTATTTGGTGGGCGATATTCGGTTCGTTTTGCCTTTGTTTGTGCGTTTATTTGTATTTATCGGCTTCAACTCTCAATTTCAGAAGCATTTCGATGAATGTGGCAGCTATGTTACAAAAAATACACGAATAAAATGATGAAGCAACTGATGATCCGAATAACTCTTTTAAAGCGTAGTAGTGTTGCCGGCTCTCCCTTTCTGTTGCTTTTGAGAAACGTGTTTTGAATGTCAAGCCCGTGTGAGTGTGGTTTACAACTCTGGAAATTGATAATTGTTGTTGGTGGCACAACAAAGACAAATCAAAACTGTACTCAAATGCTGCTTTGTGCAACAAAATACATTATGAAATAAAATAAGAGCAATGAGTACAATCGAAGTTATTTTGACAGATAAAAGGCTTTTGCAGCAAAATCTGCATGTTTAATCGGAAGACTTGAAGTGTGCGACGTCGGCTCACGCTTTTATGATGTTAATGTTAACTTCTTTACTTTTTGAAGATAGGCGAATAAATCGCGCCGCACAGATGTCGGCAAGCAGACTTTACTTCCTACAAATCTCCTTTGCAGTTGAAAGGAAACATGAAAATGTTTCATGAGAAGTGATCAAAGCTTTTTGAATGTGTCTGGCTTCATGCCCATGGGAAGAATCTGCATGCAGTCTGAAACCACCACACACCAACAGAGGAATACCTCTGAGGACTACTACTCTCATCACTGCTACCTTGGTGCAACAACTAAGTATTTGCGATGTGAATTCTACGATAGAAATGAGGCATTATTTATGGAAGGCCTGCAGAAGCTCAGCACATAATATGTGAGACTGCGCTCATTTCTCTGACGTTTGCTTTCAGAAGAGCAAATAGGAGAGTGACGTGGAGGAACCAACTTTTAAGACCAGCTTTCTAACTGAGATGGATATCTTCTGTTGCATGCAAATTAAATAAGACAGTTTACCATCAGCGACGTTCACTACAAACATTTTTAAATGCTGTTTCGGCAAGCTGGATAACGGTGTGATTTTATTTAAAAAAGGACGTAATAAACTATGTGAAACGCTCCATTCAAATCGGCAATTTCTCTTGAGAATGCGCCAGCTGAAACTGGAAGTTTCGGTGAATGATAGCCCAAATTTCAGTCTGTTATTCACAAAGCTCTTTAGGCAGTACGGCGGCGCCGGCACAGACGCACAGGCTCCCGAAAGCACTTGTCCTCTTGGGTACTGCCACGACTGTGACTCGATAACTGTGTTGACTGAGCGTGCTTTAACGAAACGGCAGTGATGTAGAACTCACTTTTTGCGATCTGGGGCCGGATGGTTCCTGAACCGAGGGCTGAGCACGTTTGACTGCATAAGCCTGTCGTGAAATAACCGGGCATCATGGACTCCCGCAGCGGCCCATTTACTTCATCATCACCAACATTACCGCAACTCCCTGTTTATTAATAGCGACTTCATTAAGAAGAATTAGAACTATGTTCGAATTACTTCAGGTTATCAAATAAGCGGCATTTTTAATCTGTTGTATTGGGGACCGGGCTTATTAAATCATTCCGGTAAACGAGTTCTAAAAGAAAAATCCTTTATCTATGTTCTTTGTGGCTGTAATGACACCTCAGCACTCCCCTCTGCGTAGTGCTTTTCGAGAGAGTGAAGGCTAAAAGTCGGGAGGGCCAAACTAAAAGATGTGACATAAATCCTCAAAACACACAAAAGCAGCAGTGTAATACGCAGCTTGTGTGTGGGTGAACACTTGTTTATTGCAGAAGCTCCACGCGCGATCGTGGCTGGGTATCTGAATCGTCGCCAGCACCCACGCACGATGGTGTTTTGCCCATTTCGGCATATTGAGCGCTGATTGAACGACTTCTGCTAAGCAGCAAAATACCGTAATATCTTTGCATGAGCACTGTTTATCTTAAAACAATGCTACGATCGGTATTCTCGCTGGCGCGTTCTGGCTGGATGTCGCTTCTGTTTAGTTTAATGAAACGCCCGCTCTCGATTTGCAATGAATTCGTACCGGTATATTGGCGAAAACGATGAATTTCGTTTCGGTGTGTTGTGCAACGAAATTCTGGCGGGTGCTGACTTGAAATCTGAGGAAGCCGAGTCAAACACTGGTATTCGGTTGCAATTTCTGAAGGCTGTTTTTTTGAACAAATCGTTTGACGAATGATTCGATGATCTCAACGGGGCAACAGCGTAACATTAGAAGGTCAATGTACATACAACCTTATTTTACGAGTTTATTTTTTTAATCGGCTTTACTTCTCAAAGATGACTGTGTTTGATTTCATCTTAAACACAAACGTCAGTTGATGGAAGAAAAGACCTTTTGTAGAACGTTGAAGTAACTGAAAAGGCACGAACGACGGCATCTGTTCATCAAGGTGGGTAAATAAAATCGAATCGGTTCATGAGTTCTATCAAATATTAACCAAATGTTTAAAACCGCAATAAGAAAACCGCGATTGCAGCTCCGTTTAGTAACAAGGCTCCATGACTTGTGCAACCGTAATCTTCTACAACGCGAATCAGGCACCATCTGGTGGAGAAAATGAATATTTCCCATTAAGCTATATTAAGTAAAGATCCCCTTCTGTCATATTGTCATCTTACAGAGTAAGCTGTCTTTGATGACAAAGTGACTTTATAAATAATAAATGCACGCTGAAATTAGAGAATAAACATTTATTACAATCGCTTTTGGCGTACATACCATTGATGAAAATGATGCATCTGTCATTAACTGAAAATTCCACCACGTAAACACTCTTTTAAAAAACTTATCTTCTGTTTCAGGGCTTTCTCAACCAATCGAAGACATGTATTTAACTTTTGTTGAAGAACGAGTTAAAATAAATATGTATAATAAACTACAGTTTTTGCGTGCATTTAAATATTGTAACATTACACCATTTATTATAACAAAATACATCATTCTGCCGCAAGCAAAATAAAAGATATTGCTTTCATTATATCGGGCGTTGGCCTACTACAGTACAAATGTGCATCTATATTCAACTGTAACTGTGATTCTATAAAGCTACGAATGTGAATGACTTCTTAGCTACACATTTGGTAACAACCTCACTGTACGTGACGAATAACATTTCATAAATGCCTCAGTGATTCATGGTATTTGTTTTAGTGTGCTGGCTTTGTTGGCAGGTTCCGATGCATTTAGCAATGTTTGACTGCTCCCTTGAAAATAACGGCGTTAATATGTGTGCCAACACAGCTTTAACGACATACTCTCTGCGAAATAAACGCCACCTGAAGACAAACACCTTTTGACGCACGCTGAGAGGAAGCAGCAGCGCGGCGTGGCTCTTTATTCTGGCGCCAATCGCACGCTGCCTACCTGCTAATGCCGTGTCCGCTGAGAAGCGGACGTCACTCTGAAGCTCACGAAACTGCGGTGATCATAAGCTTTAAACCTGCGGACGTCGTGCGTCGGTGTTTTCGGCCCATTTCTGATAATTATGGCGCGGCGATCTTTGCTCATAACCCAACCTGATGTCGCCCAGGGCAATTTTCCGGTGAACACTCTGCGGAAGAAGCCGACTATTCCCTCGGCAGCGTGCGTAGGAGGCAGTCGAGATTTGATAACATCAAATCATAAACGAGGGAGAAAGTAACGAACGTCTTCGTGTTCCTGAAACCGATGGTACACAAATCTGCGGTATTGACTTCAGCTGCGTTGACCGACTAGTAAAAGGTCGTTACTAGTGCGAAAGCGATGAGCTTGGCGCTATGCCTTTCGTTGGACGGCGACGGCATTCGCGCCGGCTGCCTTTCGTGTTCGCGTGCAGAAAGAAAAACGAATACGTGAAGGAAACAAATGATGATAACGATCAACTCATTCTCTGAAAACCCCCTCCGTCTGTCAACGGCAGACAACACTTATCATCTGCAGGAGATTGGAGACTGAGGAAAAACCTCACTAATATGACTATACGGTAGCAGCCGTGGCCTTCAGGTATAGGCAAGATGAGAAGAGCAATATTGATGTTAAGCTGGAAATACTCAAAATGTCTCGTAGAACCGTGAAGCCTCAACTGACAGTCTTTCTTTATTCTTGATATCTCCTGTTGAAAAGTGAGGCGTGCAAACTATTTTAAATGAACGTGAAGCCAGTTATATGAATTGACCTTATGTCGAAAATCATACTATTACAGTAGCTACTTTCAAACTACTTTAACACACTTTTGAAAAAACCAAGCGTTTTGCGTTGACTCATTAATCAGCGACGATTGAGTTTCTTCAAGTAAAACAAACATTTAACCACAATTTAATAAGCAGCAGCTATACTTGGGTGAAGCCATCGCTCCGCGTCGACCTCAATTTATTTGAAAATAATTGGCGATCGCGAGCAAATGTGATAACGACGTCATCCACGTGATGCTGTGCGCTTTAACAGGTAACACGGTATCGGTGAACTGTCAGAATATTTCAGCTGATTTTATGCGTACGCTCAGGTAGCTGGCAATTAAATGTAATCTGAATCGTACAATCGAACTCCCGAAGTGGGTGCTGGAATTAGTTTAAAATGCTCGCTAACTCTGCAATAGTTACTTTTATGGACACATGGTTATTTTTGTTACGAACATATACGAAAGCTCTTTGAATCGCTTCGGCTCACGTTCATAGACAAATGTAGTATCTGTCTTTAATAATGTCTTTCTTTTAAATTCATGACGATAATTACGATTAATAATTCTATTAACTTTTATAAATAACATCGTTTCAAATACTTTCTGCTTTTAAATCAGTTTGAATGTTTTTATTGTTAGTGATTCATACTCACTTGTTCTGGCTTACGAAAGCATTTAATGAAGGCCGGTCATCCTTCACGAAAATGAATGAAAAATACTTCCGAAACAACAGCTTTGCTCAAAGAATGGACGAGCATAATACGCCGCACCATTACAACTATTTCCACAACCTCGCGGACGATGTCCCATTAGATCGTCACTTCATCAAACGCAGTAAGGAAGGTGGGTGACCATCCGGCCGTTTCATGAATCTTGCTGGTCGAACAGCCAGCTCGTTTGCATGTACTCATTCAACCGCTGAAATGGCGCGTGTGCTTCGGTGAAGATAATTGACTTTTGCTGCTTTGACTGTTCGACCTTAAATGTGGCCGGTTTTGTTTTGGCAAACGTCATGAAGTCGGCATAAAAACGCGCAGTGCACCCCAGACTACTGGCAAGGGCTCAAGCTGCTGCCAATTACTATTACGGCTCCTAACGCGATGACCTCTGGCGCTCGCCGGCGACATGAAGAGCTATAACTTATTCTTTTACATTTAAAATCTGAACATATTACCTATCAAAGTGCATGAACGGACACTATTAACTAAATCTGAGCTTTGACACTCAAGGATAAAATATGCAATCTTTTTAAATCTGCCTTGAGAAAAGAGGTAATGCAAATGGAAAGACTGGCATATAATGGCTGTCGCGTTAAATCACCAGAATGATGTTTAACTGTTTCGAGACTTTATCGGTGTCAAATGTTTTTTTAGTTATCGCTCCAAACTGGTCGCGTTTGAAGACGAAGTATGTGCACTTTCATAAGACACCCAGATTTAAAATATTTATTGGCACAAGTCTGAGTTTTGGAGAACTGCCAAACTTTGGTCTCCTATTATCGCAAACATCGGCGGCATCTACTAAACCGTCTAAGCTTTACTAGCACAACGTAGATGCATCTAAAGATGAACGGCGTCATGGACTAGACGGACTCCGGGAAGATTGGAGCCACGCCGTCTTTAATCACGGTTTGTTAACACTGATCGGCATAGTCTCAAATCACAAAAAATATTGTCACTGTCCCTGTGAGATGAAGAAGACTGCTCTGACGTCGGGCTTCTGACGCAAACTTACGAAAAATCGGGAAGAAGCTTATCCAGCCAGTGCGACAACGTCGGCGCTATGAAGGCTGAAGGTAATGAGAATAGTTATGAACACGGTAAAATATTACGCTGATTAACTTTTACAATGTATCATGACTGAGCAACAACTCGAATCACAATGCTTTCTTGTATAATTTCTTTGTTAATTATTCACCAGATGAAAATATGGTCACTAATGCAGAGATGCTGAAGTCTATCACATAATAACACACAGTCAACTGTGAGCATGTCCTGCGAAGTCTGGGCAATGAGCAAGGCAGCAGCTATAAAAAGAACATGTAATCACACAAACTTGCCTCCCTAATAACTGGACTCCAAACCATGCGCTTTCTTGCTTTGAGAAGCGACAGTGCCATCAAACACTGTGACGAACTGAAAACAATTTCAATGTCAAATAAAATAAAATTGAAAATTACATCATGTAATATTTACAACTGGCGATTATTCCCCATGTAACTCGCGAGTACTTAGGTAGCGACACGCAACGGCAATCAGACAAGAGTGAATTAACAAGCTGAGGAGGAAGCTCTGCGTATTTAACATTCGAAGATTTTCAGCCAGTACGATTTTTGGGTTTGGTTTCCGCCGGCTAACAGCAGGAATTGGCAAAGAATACTGTGAATAAAATAACGTGAGTCACACAGGCAAGGCAAAACAAACATTCCGAACGCGGACAGGCTTGCACAAATATTTTGTTGCTGAATTTTGGAGGAAGCAAGTACTTTAAATCAAACACGAAGTAGGAAGATCATTTATGCATGTTCGCTTAGTATCTGAAAACACTGTATTTTCAATTTGTTTCACAAAGGCTTTTCCATTTGTTCACCATTATTCGTCATATTGACTTTAGCGCTTTGCGGGCTCGTTGCACACCGCCGGAACTCACGCTGGGTGGCTACTTGTGTTCAATCGCACTCTCGCCGACTGTTACTGCTTTCTCTCGCTACGCTGATATCTGGCGTTCACGGCTCAACGAAAACAGCTATAGAGGCTATATATGTTTACTGTCGGAGTCGCAGGCTGTTGTTCTTTAGCGTTTGTACTCTCCCAAGCTTTCGTTCTGGCTCTGGTCTTCGGAGTTTCTTCCGACCAATTATGTTCTTTGCCTTGCTTGTTTTCGTTATTTTGGATCAACCTTTGCCTGCTGTTTTGAACTGCTGCTGATGAATACCGCTATTTCTTAAAAACCTGAATTTGCGTCGACTGACCTGATCTGAATTGCTCTTTATTCGGCGATGTTTTTGACCGTTTATAGTAATAAAAGCGAAGATAGTTACTGCATGTACATGTTATCAAAAAATCTTTTACGCTCTGCTGTCGGCTTTGCAATTAAAAATGTTTAATTTAAATGGTTTCTTTAAGATATTTAATTGATGCGTGGTGACTCTTATACACATTAAAAATATATTTAAATATCATTAATACGTGCAGAAAAAACATTCATATTTTCGCAACAAATTGCTCTTTTTGGTATGAACACTCTATGCTATATGTCTTAACATGCTGTTAAGCCACTAGTCTAACTCACCGGCTACTTCACAAAATCACTGCAACAACTTCCTCCGAAGCATCGAATCGCGATATTCTGAACAGCATCCCCAAACAAAAAAGGCGAATTTAATTTTTAGAAGTTTTCACAAGCCATTTTTTATCATCTGTCTGACCAAACTTTAGTTTTGGCGATAAAACGGCTCCCCAGTATTGCTGTATTGTCTTGTATAATTGCTGGCGTTCGTGGCGGTGTGGCAGCAGCGGAGGAACTCTGACGAACTGCGAGGAACACTGTATTATTCTTTCGGTATCGCTCAGCAAGTCGATTTCAAAGCAAATAGACTCGATGTGAACAGCGTAATTTCAGCTGAGCTGGCGTCGATCGGTGAGAATCGCTGCCGGTAGCTCAGTATCTCGATGCAATGTCATTTCAGAAAAGTGCAGTACTGTACTGAGCTATTTCTGTTGTCTCATGCAAACCCTTATAAGGCAGCCCATTTCTACTATGACTTTCTTTCTGTTTGTTGACGAGGAAGAAGGAATATGCTTCAGGAGAACGATAATGCAATAAGCCTCTAAAGAGATCTGATGGTTTGCAAATATGAAAAACATTTCTCTTTATTGCAGGAAAGGCTTGCACGCAATAACTTTGATACTATGTAGTTTCGAATAACTGTAATGAGCATGTAGTTTTAGCGATGCTTATACTGTTGGTAGTACGGAACCCATTCTTTGCTATCCCCCATCGCTTATATTCGGGCGCTTTTCTCGCACTCTGTCGAGTTTCTTTGCACTTTCGTTTTCTTCAGACACCGTAAATAGAATAGCGGCATTTATCAGTTAGTCTTAATAAACACACATCACGTAAACGCCCATCCCAATTTTAGCCACTTCTTATGTCGAAGAAAGAGAAATGAGATTAACGTGGCGCGTCGGTTTATTCATTTCATGCGCGTGTATTTAGCGATTCTAAGCAGTGCCGCATTTTGCGCATTTTGCGAAATGAATGATGCAATTTTTAAATGGCGTCAGATGACGATCTGCGATAAAATCTCCGGTTGTATTTTATTTTAAAAATGATATTTATTTTGACATACTTAGTGAGAAATCATAGCTCATTGTGTCGTAGATTCAGTGTCTGTTTGAACTGTATAAACTTTGTCTTTCTGTCTCAGAGACTGGTGATCGTCTCCTCGACCCTCTCTTGCTGTGTGGTATGTCTTGCACGCTTGAAAAATACCCAGCCAACTGGCTCCAGTACAGTCAGTTTCACCTTAGCCCTGCTGAGCGCCTATCAACCTCATTACCACCGCAGCTAATTGAGCCTCATAATTAAAGCTGTAAGTTAACACCAGTTAAATATTGCGCGAAATCAACTTCTCCTTTATCTAAATCGTGTTATAAATCTCTGCCAGTCTTTCTATAATTAACTCCGTAACTAAATATCTCATCTAAGGAATAATGTAGTATTGAAAAAAAAAAAGGACCATAGTATTATACAACAAGTCAGCTTGCTGATATTTGACAAGCTGCTGCAGGAGGTACAATTGACAATAAGAAGCAGGTGCTGTCATCTGCATGCTAACATCTGAGTTTGATGAAACTCTTTAGCGCGCCAAACTATAATATTGTGGCTCTGCAAATAAATGTATATTTATATGCGTATCTGAATGCCTGTAATTTTCTGCGCAGGCCAATTCGTATGTGTTTGTACAAATGTAAAAACCATTACTGCTATATATCTGTATATATATTGTGCAACGCTAATATCTTTGCGTAACTCACAAATACTGCATTTATTTATCGGCATGAGTCAAATACAAGCTTTCTGGCTTGCTAGTATTGCAAATTAAAAATATTTTTATATATAAAAGTTTGATATATATATAATATATATAATTTAAATAGTTAGCAATATAATATGTATGTATATATATATATATATATATATATATTTATATATAACAATATATATATATATTTATATACATATATATATAACATATATATATTATATACATATATATATATATATATATATATATATATATGTAAACATTTGGTGTAAAATCTAAAACCAATGAAAAGCTTTACAATAACATTCGTTGAACTTTGCTAGAACACAGTGAGCCACTAAATTTAAAAGTGTGATACATTTTGAAATTTACTGGTAACTGATTCCGCAACACTAACAAACATAGCACAATGTTTCACGGAGTTGGCGATCAAAAAACGCGTCGACCTCATCAGCTCTGTTGCAACGAACCATTCTGACGCTCAAAACTCATTTGCTGCAAGACCGGCACTAAACCGAGCGGGAGAGTGGGCGCCATTCTGCGCAACTGGTAATCGCGAGTAATCTCGCTCATGCCGTTGGCTGTAAGCGCTGCTCTTCGTGACCTGACAAGTGATCAATATGCAGAGCATCTAAAAGCTGGCGGCTGAAGTCGTGACTCGGGCGTGACCAGGCTGCTTCGCTCACAGACCGTCATGCATGAAGACCGGCAGCCAATAAATGATAACTAACTCATTTGAAGACGATCTACATCGTCAGCGATGAAGCGAGCTGAAGAAATACGTGAAAGAGACGCCGCATCTGAAGAAAGAGAGAGAGAGGAAGGCTGAAGTTTAGCGAGCTTTCATTGAACTCGTCGAACAATATATTGACTCTGGTATCACAATGAAAACGACGAACGCTGAAAATGCAATCTTCCTGAAACACGCACTGGCACAGAGAAGGCGATAATATGCGACGAAGAAAGATTTTAATGAGGAAATTAGCGAAAATAGTCATATGGTTATGACGATATCTGGTGTTTGTAAACATTTATTTGTGCGGCGCTTTGTGAGCCTTCGAGCTTGGCTTGCATGCTTGCCCTTCCATTTAGGCAGTCCATATGCCGCCATTTCCTTAGAACTGTAAACGCATTCGCATTTTCGGCATTGCGGCTGATTGTTCTGATACCAAGCTTGCACCCGCTGCTGTGAAACAGCAATAATTTAAGCGCTTGTATGTTGCTCTTCAATGCGTTCGTTCGGTTGGCAGCGCCAACTCGCACGACTCTGGCATCGGCGGCTATATCTCTCCACCCAGCATTTTAAGTACGGCATCTGTTTCAATTTGTGTTGAGTGAGACAGAAAAGACCTCTGCTAGACCTTTATGTGTCTGACGCCGGCAGTGCGGTACTCCACGACGCCGCGACTTGCTGCCCGACATGCCAATGCTGAAGTGTTGCCCAGCATCGGCTCTTTTACGACTTTTATTCCTTTTCAAGCACGCTGTGAGCGAACAGTTCCTGCATGTCTGAATTATAATCGGCGCTTTTACACACAAATGATTCATGACAAATCGATTGTTAGATGTTTATTGGTGCATTATTCCTGAAACAACAATAAACTCATAATTCATTTAAAACCTAGTTTTAGGCATGACGTCATGACTGTTTATTGCGTCATGTCTGTGCTATTTTCATTCTGTTGTATTAAGCAGTTGGTGAAATAGCGTCGTAACACATGCGGAATTTAGTAAAATTGAGCCAAATGGTGACACATGGTCTGGCGCTCTCAACGTTTTTGAAACCAGTGGAAAAAACATTTTGAAACATTTTGTGTCGTACAATGTTATTCTATTCAGATAATCATAATCGACGAGTTTGGTCAAGATAATAAGTAATTATTATTTATTTATATCTTGCATATATAAGTATGAGCACGCTAACAAAAATCAGGCTGATTTGATGAATGCATTGAGCATTTCATCGTCAGTCAGCAGCTTTCTGGCGTAATGAAGCTTTACTCTTACGCTCACTTGATGTGATGGCTATGAAGCAACGATCATAACAAAACAAATCAGGTATAAGTAAAGAAGCATATGTTTCGGCACCAAGTCTTACCTGTCATTTATATGCACTGGGAAACATATCTTGCTAATCGACAGTCGGCGTCTGAGTAAGCAAATCGATGCGACAGCTCACATGTTTGAAACTGTACTATGTTAAACTGCAATGGCAGTTTCGGCGCTCTGCGTTTTATAAACTTGTTGCACGATTTTAATTGATAACAGCAATAACTGCTCGGCTCGAGCCAATCGATATTGCGAAAAGATGCTACAACTATAGACTTTTGAAAATGATTACATGTCGAAAGTTTTGAGCTTTAATTGAATCGATTGATCTAAAGCAAGCATTTCTGCTGAAACATTCGGTGACTTCGACCTACATGTCATGCGGTAAACGCTATTTCACACTCACACGGCACGACTGGTGGCTATGTGGACCAGCACTACACTGCGCATGTTCAATATCGGCGATAAGCCGTAGATCGATTCATGAATCGCCTGCAAAAACAACAGAAGCGCAGCGTTCTATTCTGCCGCATCACGGCAACCAGCTAATGTTTATGAGCCGCCCGGGCAACTAACATTTGGCGTGAGCAATATGCTTCATTTTCAAACGGCGTTAGTGCTTGCTGAGCATTCTTTGAAAGTGTTCTTTGTAAATACGGCGTGATCAAGCCCAGCAAATGTGATACGCGAAGAAAGTTTCCCCCGAAAACACAATTTGAATGAACCAACAGGCGCTTCTCGGGTGGCGCAAGCGCGTAAACCAACAGTATGTTATTTCACGGAAAGGTACCGAAACAAACTGATTTTCTAGTTAAATAAAGTGCCTTGTTAACAAACGACCAGTTTGTTTATTTGATGAATTGCTCGATGGCGAAGACGCCGGCAACGGCTATAATAAGTCGTCCTGCGCTATCGTTCGCCACCAGCTCCATTTGCTGAAAGTCCTTCCTGACTTGAAGGTGTGAAATAAGATGGCTGAAACGTGCTGCCGAAGACGATTTGAAATGTCATAAAAAGAAATTGGATCACTTAACTCCCTTTAGGTAGTTCTTTCGATAAGTTTTATGCCGTCGATCAAATTTCTGATCTCTCTGCAAATGGTGATCCATCTTGCCATCTGTATGCGCCGAGCCTGTCGTGAACGTAAGGAAGCTTGCACCGTGAACTCTCGCCGTCGGCGAAGTTTTGTGAGAGTCTAACGAACGCTTTGGACGAACTCTGTAATTTTGTCTCTCTTGTTGTAGGAGAATCGTTGGCAACCCAGATGTCAGCGCTTTCTTGAACCAACAGCTACACGGCATTGTGTGGCAGCTGAAAGCCCACGAGCAGGCGGTAGGAGCAATGTGTCTTCAACATTCGGTTTGTGTCGCATCGACACAAGCCTGCGTGGTATTATTGCCATGAAACGGAAAACCAATGTATTGATTGCGCAGTTTTAACTTTTCCTTCGCGATTGCGCTAAATTGTTCGACATTGAGCAAGATACGGTGTATTACAATTTGTTCTGCACGCAATTGGTGTCGGAGATGAGTAAGTTTATTAACGGTGTATTAATGATTAATAATCGCAGTGGTTATCAAAAACATCGGGAATGACAAAACCTATTGAACAAAAGACAAATGCGGCAACCAATTCGTCGGGAATCTGATAATCAAGCGGTGATAAATACTATATTTCAAACGGAGACAAACTCTCATCCCATCTTGCAGGCTTATGAGTGAAGCCACGACACACAATATTAAACTATAATACTAATCTCAGGCGCTCAGTGTAACCTGTCCATACTGCTAAGACGCCCGACGCTAATAATTGCTAGTCGAGGTCAAATTCAGAGAATTTTACTTCAAAGCACACAACGTGCATATTACTCAAGCTTTTATTTAAATGCAATTAAAACAGTATCTAGCTCAGCTAAGAAATATGTTGAAGGCTGCACGCCCGGAACGTGATACAATAAGACTGCGGCATTTCTGCTATTGTGGGGAGAAGAAAAGCAGCTGCTCGATTTGTCGCATGGCTAATTGCGGTGACACTCACGCCGAATATAATTAACCTCGTCACACACCTGCAGGCATCGGCTTTTCAGTGCGACATGAGTGAGCAACGGGCTGACAAGTACTCTGATCACTCGAACTTAAACAATAAATTGATCTGAAAAACGCGGGTTTGTGTAATTCTTCACTGAACAATAATCGTCAGCTTTCAAACCCACACTGCATCGTGGTGTCTGTGAAAGAGAAGAAACAGAACTTCAATCGCATCTCATTACAATATGTGATTCAACACAGCGGCGGCGCTAACTAGTTACTAGCGGAAGTAATGTATTCTGGAAACTTTACTTTTAGTTGAAACTTTTGATATCGCGTTAAAACACTTTAGTTGTTGAGATTTGAAAAAGCGAAATAGGAAATGAAAATACTTCAATTCAATCGAAATCTGCGACCTGTAAGCGTTAACGCGTCATGGTATCGGAAGACAGCGTGCTGACGAACCGTGACTAACACCACAAGGGTTTGCTCAGCAAATATCTGTCGTTTAACGGGCGTGTTCGATAATAGCGATAATAACCGTAGCGACAGTGAATTTCAGCGAAAACCAGAAGAGTGACAAGCCCCAATAAACGTCATTTGTCACTATTAATATTACGCGTCATAAATAACAATAATATAATGCGAGCTTTCAAAATCACAATATATTTCCATTTATGAAATAACTAGCACGATATTTTTAGAAGACAGAAATGATCAGCGATATTTTTAGCGAAATGCGTGGCAACCGGTATTCGGGCGCTCTTTTATTTTGTTCGTTATGGCCGACTGTTTATAAAGTTTTAATAAATTAACACGAAGCTGAGTTTTCGCGACATTGTAAATGCGTCTGCTCTTTAATTTTGCAATATTTAACTTTCAATGAATCAACAACAAGTCAACGCGACAAAACCTTACATGATAAACTCTCCCGCGCCATTAACTGGATTGTTCATCCATATAATTAAACTCGGTTATGCTAATGAGCTAAACTCTCTAGTAACGCTGGCGCTTTCGAGAATGAAGCGAGGATGAAATTAAAGATGCGACGAAAAGAGCAGAATGATGAATGAGCAAATATCAAATAAAATGAATGCATGGATAAAATCGCGGCGGTCGAAAATAAATAATGCATTTGTCGGTTATTCAATTGTGTAACAATTCGAGGTTGAGCATGGCTATGACAGGCATGATGCTGTGAGATCTTTAAAACGAAGGCGCTCCAACACTGTTGTTTAATTCGCCCGCGAGGGAAAAATATGGCGCTATTTGAGAATACGGGGGAAGCGTCTCAGTCATGTAACTGTATTTACAGTACATTATTCAGTAAGCACCTTCACATTAGAGACGTTGATAAAAGTAACTGTTTGCGGCGCAACTAATGGTAGAAAACGATGTAAATCGTAAATGAGCTTGTTATACACACAGCTTTCGATGGAAACATCTACAGAAGGCATCTGTCATCATGGCTGGCGTTAGCTTTGATACAGAAATAAGACAAGCACAGCAGCTCGGCGTCAGACAATAATAAATGAGCTCGCTGTATTATAACGCACGCGGAGACGAGTGTTACCAGCCAGTGCCCAATATGGTGCGTAGCCGATGCACGCCTTTCTGGCGCTCGCCGTCAGCGTGATATTTTAACAGTGCATCTGCCTTGATATTCACAGCCCTCTCACGGCACCAATTGCCCTTTAGAAAGCTGACCTAAGTTTCTCGTGACAATGTGGTATTGAATATGCCAAATTATAAATCTCTATAAGACGGCGAGCCTTTATTCTTGGTGTAAAATGCAGACGGAAGATCGGAAGAAATCGTCCGCTCGAAAGCGAAATCTGAACGAATCGAGAACGGTAACTACAGCTAGATTTAAAAATACAGCGGGCGATGGTTTAATGAAACCGAGCTGAGTTTATCTTCAGCCGAGCTCTGGTTTGACGAGATGCATGTCGTCGAAAATCTGATCGTTTACGTAAATCTCAGCGTCGGCTCGTGCGGCACATTACGAAGCAGAGCGATCATTTCACCAACGGCTTCGTTGCGCTATTATTTTGGCTACTGTAATCAAAAGTAGCTGAAGCTCGACACAGCAGTTGCTATGGGTAACTCTGAATTCAATGGAAGCATTTTCGCGCGAATGTTTGACACATCTCACCCGATTCTTTTTTGTGATAACTGTCGAGCAAAATATGTGTAGCTATGTTGTAACCAGATAAAAATAATATGCTGGTAAAAAATGCATGCGACTAAATCTCTGCATGAATGGCATTAGTAAGATCAGCACTGCTCGACTATGCACCAGATAAACTGTTGATCATTATATTTATAAAATGCACTTTGTAATGAGCAACTTGCTCATGAAATGGATATGCATCATCATCACATACATACAATGGCTATAACAGTACAAGCACAATCAGCATAATTTAAAAAGCATTTGTTGTCTGCCAGCTTTCTTGCTATACAAGTTGCATATATGAAAGCAGGTCAGCTTATCTATAGTATCCGTTGAAAATGTATACAGCATAACAAGTATCTCAACAACCTGACTCTTTATCGTCTCAAGCATTACACTTGTGTTGGCACCTTCTGCTCTGCCCCAAATACAATATATTAACTGTATATAGTATGGCGTTACTGAATACGGAGCGTAGCTGCTCTGAAACTATGTCATGATATAAACCTTTTATGACGTGCAGAAGATATTTGCTGTTCAAAAGCCTGTTTCAGTAATATAAGAAATTAAGTTGTAGTTAATTCTCGTATTAAGCTGAGCTCAGAGCCCCATATGTCGATATATGTATATATGTAACTATGCTGTATATGTATATATATCTTTGACACTCGTATTTAGATCAGTATCAACCATAGCTTTATTTAAAGAAGAAAGAAGACAGCTGAAGCAGATATTACACGCTTTTCGCAACCATCTTCTAATTGGTTTTTATCACATTTGGTGCTAATTGTTACAAGTCTCAGGCACTCAATAATTAATAGTTACCAAATAACAACGTCTTTGCTCAGCTACTAATTCGAATTGTAATTAAGTGGGTAGTCTGATCTGAAAAATAATCCTGGTGTAATAAAAAATCATTATGTAATGCTATTTCAGTACATAAAACAAAGCCTTCATTGAAAACCTGCGTTTTCGCAATTCTGTAAAACTACGCAAACTCAGATGAACAATCCGAGCGTGACTATTAACAGGTCTTTCAACAATGCTCGTGATCAATGCCCGTGTCGTTTAGGTATTTTTTCTCGTCTCTCTTCTGGCGATTAAGGAGATGACCAGTTTGAGCTTCAACTCGTGTGACCTTTCGAACGTGTTTCAGAAGAAGACGACGAGCGATGAAGATCCCTGCACGACAATGAAAACCCCACGCAAATACCGGCGGCAGGCTGATTAAATCGACTGGTCACAGCTGAGCATTCAGCGCGCAATCAGCGAAACGGGAATCAGGTATAATCACGGCAGTATTAAATGCGCGAAAAAGGTAGTATGAATGAAAATTACTGACAGTCAAGTGTAATCGCTTATTCGGCAGCGATCGCACGATCTATTTATTGATTTTTGTTGCATATTTGAAATTGATCACAAATATGATGGTGGCGCTACTGTAGACTGATTTCTTATTATTCTGTCTTTTTGTTTTGTTTTAATGAAAGTACTGGTTGAAATATTAACCAAATATAAGCGAAATCGCAACTGAATTTAAAACTCTTTTACGCATAGCTTTCAAGATATACAAACAGGTCATGAAACAAGTTGATTTCTTTACATTTAATCAGTTAAGAAGATTATTTTGTTGCATTTAATTATTTACTTTGTATTTGCAAATGTAATGATAAACATTTTATACAATTGTGAAATATATACATTTTTATGCATATAAATTACAATTTTGTAACAATTATAAATTATATATATATATATATATATATATATATATATATATATATATATATATATATTAAAAAATATATATATTTTAAATTTTTAATTTATTATTACTGTTACTTTAAACAATTACATTTAAATTAATAGTTCATTTATTCTTAATTAATTTAATGAAGAAATGTATATCAACTGAAAAATTGCTTAACACTGCTCTATACTTCATTAAATAATCATAATGTTTTTCAAATTTCTTATGCTGTGTATGCATAAACAATTTTACAGTCTGCCAGTGCATTCAAAAACATGCAAAATGTACATGTAATCACTACATATGAACACCTACGAAGGCATTTCCTAAATTACTGAGGCGCAAACCTTTAAAGAATCAATTTGTCCCCTTCCAATGAATTCGTGACACGTCTGTACTCAGGAATACTCTCATAAAAGGCTAATTCACTAAATTTCATTGTGTTACGTCAAAGCCTTTGATTACAGTGCTCAAATCTTATTGAAACGAGCACATGGCCTCAGTAAATGTCAAGATCCTCATCTTAACGCCGAACAATGGCTGCACCCGCTGATGTCCTCTGTTAACTAAACCCTTTGCTTTGACGCGTCACTAATACTGGTGTGGGTCTCCTTCACTCCCTAACAATTACTGCGGGTCTTCACAGGTCGCTCAAAGTCCTGCTCGTCTCACCTCGGGAAGCGCAAATGCGTTAATCTTAGCGATCGCTCAAAATGTAAAACATTTAAAAGCCTGGACAAGTTTTTCGCGCATTTTCTGAGTGCGATGGCGTCTGTCAGCATCGCGAGTTAGCAAACGCCGAGAACCGCAGCTGCTCTTTAACAAGAGACTTTAAAGTTCCCCAGCTATCGCAATTATATTATCGACTTGATTTGGGCGTTAAGCTAAAATGCGAATGTCTCCTTAAACCTGAAAACTCTTGAGACGGCAATCACAGATCTCTGTTCAGCACGTTTTCAATTAGGAGCACCGGCGAACCTACGCCATCACTTAAGCTCATCATGGACCTTCAAGGCCACGGTTTTCTTCTCATAAAGGGAAAAGGACATCTCACTGTGTTGTTTGTCTCTAAACGATACTCGTGAGATTAGGATGCTTTATTAAATGAGAAACTGACACGCGTCTCGCATCTCTCTCTTTACCGATTAGTGTTACTCTTAAGACGTTCATGCATTTCTCTATTTGACATCTTTAATTTATCTTTCCTTTTATTGAATTTAACTCCTTAGCATATCGATTTGTTGCTACTACAGTAATGCGTTTTGATAGCGTATAAAGAGTTATTTATTAAAAAGTTAGCTGAGTGTCTGCACTAATGACTATTCTGACCGCCAAGCTGGCTGCAATAATTAATAAATATGGTTCATGACACATTAAATATCAATATCTTTTGTATTTTAGGCTATGCACTTTACTTAATGATCTCAGCTTGATGCTACGGCTGGTATTACGGGAACCGGGATTGAAGTACGCCTGTTTATGATGCTAATTTAGTTTCTTTCTTTTCTATAAGTTATAAAGCCAACAAAGTAAGGGAAATCAACTAATTCACGGTAATACGTTAGCAGAGCTGAAGCTATCAGAGTTATGATAGGAAAATATTTGGCTTAGCTTGAGGAAACATCAAAAATAGATCCATCATGACAATGTTAACGCATTTGGCTTTGGTAGAAACTAAACTAATACACTGTATTGCACTTGTTATTCCTAGTGCACATGTAAAAACGGTGCTGTATTTTAGCACATACTGCTTCTGCTCAGATTGCATATATAATAAGCCTATACAGGTGGAGCTGGGGAAGGTGGAGGGTTGTGAAAGAACGCTGCGAACTGCTATAGTGAATACTAACAAGCCATTGAAATGAAAAGCATTACGGCTCGTGTGGTGCAACATGAACCAATCAGCTTAGGCCAATTAGTTCCCAACGCTGTGAATATCATCAGTTACTGACTTATCAACCTCCATCATCTAGAGTTTCTTGACAAAACTCTACCGATTTTCCCCACCAATTTTTTACCAACCATTACAAACTGCACCTTTAGAGGGTGTGACTGGGTCAGTCTGTTCTATAAGATACACTGTTCAGCCACAGCATTACAACCGCGCTGACAGCTGAAGTGAATAACGTTGATTGTTTCATTACAATGGCACCCGTCAAGCGTTGGGATATATTTGGCAGCAAGTGAACGGTCTGTTCTTGAACTCGGGGAAAAAGAGCTCAAGTGAAAGATCTGGAGTGACTTTGACAAGAGGACAAATAGTGATGGCTAGACAATCAATGCTATAGACGCAGTGGGTCAGAGCATCTCTATACGGGCAGGTCTCGTGAACCCGACATCGGGGGTCATGCTCGCTGATGAAGATGGAGGCTGAAGCGCCAGTCCTGACAGAGCTTCTGTGAGATGAGCCGAACGCGCTCTGATCCACGGAGGCCAGACTTTGCACGTTGCTGGACTTAAAGGCTCTGCTACTAATGTCTTGAAGGCCGGAAACCGCAGGACATATTCAGAGGTCTTGTGGAATCCAAACCGAGTTGTTTTGGCAGCACAAAGCAGGTGGTTTTAATATTGTTGCTGATTAGTGTGCTTTTGCACCCAATGCCCACAGTCTACTACCGATTACAAAATGTTAAAAAAATTATAGTTTTTGGATTACATTTAGATACTTCTCTGACTTAACTTCTTTATAAGTTTACTTTATTTTGATAGTCCACTTTGGACATTCCACTATCTAGAAGTGACTACATGTTAACGAAAGCTCATTAATTTACCGCTACACGCCTGCTAACTCTGTCTGCTAATAGGTTAAATAGAATAAGTTGACATATACTTGTAAAAGTTTTTGCTAGTCAGTATGTAATTTGTTGAGGACCCATCAAAATAAAGCGCTAGAAGTTATTAAGCAGACGGTCTACCAATATCTATAATGATGGCTAGTTGACATGTAGTTGAAAAGTTTCTATCGAAATAAAGTGTTAGCAATTTCTGTGTTGTTAAGTTATTGGAAAAAAAAAAACGATTCCAATAAAAAAACGAACATTTGTGCATCTCAGAGCAACACTATTTCGTTCCTGAATTAATCAGTTGTTGAATTTATAAAGAAATAAATCGGCTGCTTCGAATGAATCGTTTGAACGAACGATTCAGTGAATCACTCATTAGGTCAGGGCACCGGTTGTTTTAGTGTCCGATTTACTTATTAATCCCATTTTTTCAAATTCAATTTGATGACAGATTTGGCGAAATCCTGCCGACAAGACAGGTCCCCTTGTCTTCTGTCAATAGTGTAACTCAGTACTGTATTAAGCTCAGCTCAAGCAGAGAAGTCACGTTCAAAGCGATGAATCCGCAGGACCATTTTGAAACCGTAGAGAAATCCTTCCCTCCCAAGCATGCTTTCCCTTATTTATTTATGATTTAACGCCATGCCAGCATCGTTGGCTATATTCATGGCAAGATAAGACATCTCAATTCCACAATTCAATTCAAAACAAATACATGGCTATTTTTAAAATATATAGTTCTAAAAAAACAGACAAGCATAAATATACAAAAATATACATGCACTACACATATTAAGAAAAAAATAAATAAGGACAGTTATATAGAATCTTTCGGATTAATGTATGACAAACATTTTAAAATCATCCCGAGAGAATTATTTTTGAAAATGTCCATCAATACATTTTCCGAATAAAATTGTTCAAGCTTGACAGTTTCAAAATTATAAAAGGCATACCTTGATTCAATAATGGGTTTATCTCATATAGTTTGTTATTTATACATTCATTCCACTCCATTTGCCATTTAGTATGAACATACTGATTCAATAAAGGTCTTATATCAGTTGCTGGTACTTTGCGTTCTGTTATATTGTAGTGCTTCTTTTGCTGTTTTATCAGTCTGTTCATTGCCAGCAAAACCCATATTCCCATGTATCCAACAAAAAGCAATGTTAAATTCTTGTCTCTTTAAAAATGTCCACTTTCTCCACTATCCGGATTATTTGGTTTCACTTAGAAGCAAGCAAATTTGCCACACAAAGTTGTGACCGCCTTACGATAATGGTTTGCGATATCGACGATTTCTGAAAGTCCCTTTCCATAAATCTTCCACGCCAACCTTCGCATGGTGCAAACGCCGAGCTCCTTTGTTACAGCAAACAATGAAAATCAACACATTTTACCCTCTACAGGATCTGGCTTTTCCGATACATACAAAGTCATATTTGATTCCTGTCCGTGGTGACTAATGAACAGAAGAGTTCTGGAGATCCCTTGAGTGAGCCAGCACTTCTAGCGATTGGCTGATGAACCAGGCTGTTTATAGGGACTCGACGGTCCATCTAATAGCCCAGCGTGGCTTTGTGCAAATGAATCTTTACTAAACAAACAGGCCTGGCGAAAATAAGCACAGCTGGACCTGTCGATGTGTTACTGAGCTTCACATAGCAGAACAGGTGGTTTGATCCTCAACTTTTCAGCTAGAACGAGAGCTGCTCCCTTTAAGGCGAGACAGGCCTGAGGCGAGATGTACTCGTAGCCCATTCCGTTCACATGGGGTCAACACGGAGACATCTGACGTTTGGTTTTTTTCAAGTTTAGCATACCACAGATAACCGGTCTTGCTCTCACACAATCCCCCTGGAACTAAATCAGTTTGGGTTGTTTTTACAGCATCACTGTGCCCCCAGTGATGCTTTTTTTTTTTTTTTTTTTTTTTTTTTTTTTTTCTCCACCCCTGGGTTTGCTCTCCAAAGGGATGTGTCTTTGACAGCCTCGCCAATTCACTCTTCCCACATACGAGACAAATTCTTGTGTTTTCAGTTCTCCCGTTCTTTTTTTCTCCCTTTGGCACTGAGGGGACAAAAATGAGCAATGCAGCTGTCAAAAAGTTCCATGAATGCACGTCTGGCCTGCTTCCTCTGTGAAATCGAAATCTTTGTGTAATGTCTATCAAACAGCAGGTGTAAGACAAGCAGGTGTAACGGAATGACAAGCAGATCCATTTAACACTTAAAACAGAAGAATCTCTCATTAAACAGGAGGGAAAGATGTGTTAGTGTAAGCGCTGCTCGGGAAAAAACTCGACATCCTTCTTAATAAAAAAAATTGATTGGCTTTAATCTATTCTCTCTCTTTTTTGAAGTCGAACGTGTCAAAACTCAACTCCGTCTGATGCTGCAGAACTGCTCAAACGTCAAGGCATAAGCAATATTGGCCTTATGTCAAAGCAAGCAAAAGCTGTGGAACGGCATTTGTTTGTTTACTCCAGTCACAAAAGAAGCATGAAAGAGGTTAGGCGGAATAATTTGAGAAAGTCAGAGTTGCGCTTCTCTCGGTTTTCCTTTAAAAGTTTCGATCCACTCTTTTAAGTTTAATGTGCTGTATATGACAATTATCGCATGACTTTTTTGCGTATCATTAACAGGTATTCCTGAAAACCAAAAATGTGCTGACAGCTCATACAAGCCAATATTCAAGCATAAATATGGCACGCATTTACATGCAGAAAACCGAATTAACAACAACAGTTCAGAAGTGTACACCAGATGGTTTTTTGTATTTTATGAGTAGTCCCACAAAGTTCTGGAATGTTCCAAAAGCACCAGAATATTCCAGAATGTTACAGAAACTGATAGAATGTTCCAATTCTTCCAAAAGTAATATATGTTAAAAAAACCCCATTAAAAACAAATAGTGCAAAAACTTCTCTGTACTAAACCAATGTTATAAAAAGATGAATATATATATATATATATATATATATATATATATATATATATATATATATATATAATATACATATATTATATATATATAATATTTACAAAAATAGATTTAACAAAAATACATTATAAAAATTAAGTAAAACATTGTGTATAAATAAATAAATAATAGGTAAAAAGAATAAAAATAAATAAATAAATAAATAAATAAAAATATATATATATATATATATATATATATATATATATATATATATATATATATATATATATATAAATGAAAACAAATATAGGAAGCCATTAAGTAATATTATTATCAATAAACTGTCATCCATCCTCAGAACTGATAAAGCCAACAATATATAATTAACTGATACAAACGCTTTAAAAACAAACGCGTACACTTCTCTCTTTTAAAGCGGACTGCAAATTAGAGAAAACAGAAGAGAATTACATGTTTACGCTCTTTATGTCTGTTTTGAGTGTGAATGCATTTCATATTAAGGGGGTGTGATCTTTGTTTTGTTTGCATAGTCATTATGGCATTTTAATTGAGGCATAAGAGGCTGGCGCGCTGCTGTTTATAATAGTCGCATCCACTTGTATTCACAACAAGAGACTTTCACTGAAATGACTATTCAAAAGACCTATTCATGATGTTTTCCATGGCCCGTGAGTCAGCCGTCATTTCATGCAGGACGTGAAGAAAATGCATTTGGCTGGTGTGAGACACGAGACGGTGATGACACAGGTGTGTATATACGGTAACACTCTCGGATTGATGTCAGAGCGTTATTACAGAGTGTTGGCATGCAATGAAGAGGAATCAGGCTAGTGGACCTAATCCATCCACTGATGTTCTGAAGCTGGCATTATCGTCATGTGAGAGGCCGCCACGCCGGCCGATCTTATCAGCAACAGCCAATTATAAAGGAAGAGGTGAGGCTGCATTAAGGAAATGTCAGGATCTCAGGACTCTCCAGCTCATCTTATCTGTCATCAGGAGCCGCGTGGTGACAGCACGCTCTCTCGCTCATCATCATCTTCATCATCATCCCAACAGAGAACGGGGAAAAGCGTAAAACTCCACAGTCTGCCTGCGAAAGATTCCTGAAATATGAAGGTCCCCTGACAATTAGTGTGACTTGGGCTTTGCTCTTCTGTGTCTGTGTAGCAGGATCGTGAAGGTTGTAGGGCTTTTTTCTGATTGACGGGTTGCGAAAGAGCGGATGCGGAGGCTATGTATCTGCTGCTACACTGAAAAATGCACCGAATGTCATTGCATTAGATAACAAAAGGTCAAACCAAATAGCACTTGTTTTACAGAAACGCATCACAAGCGTGCTTTTCAAGCAAACCATTAGGCGGGCTTTAGGGGAAAAGATCACCCCAAAGTGAACGACCTATCACGTCGCTTCAAACACACGCTATTTCCTGAAAGCAGCATTAGCATACCGCGCTCCATCATCAGCGACAGTTCAATGATTAGGTGTATTCATGTGGATGAAACTGGTTGTGTAGTTGAACCTAAACAGATCGAACTAGCACAAACATGCAATGCATGCCGCATTACACTCATTTTATTTCAATATGTATTTACAATTTATTCTATATATGTATATAGCATTTAGTGGCATCAATAAAAGTGTGCATGCATAAAGCGACCACGGAGGGAACCAAACATCAAACACAGCAAAACAACAGGGAACAAATAATAGTCAAGTAGTCATCATTATAGAATATTATAGGTTTTCTATTTAACAGTTACTTATGTATATTACTTAATGCATACACGCTTGTGACACCATTGTTAAAAAAACGCCTCGTGTCGGGTTTTAAAGTTATTCAGCAAGGATGCATTTCAATGTAAATCGATCAATAGTGACAGTTCTACTTTTTGTTTGCAAAAAACTACAATTGCAAATAAATGCAATTCATCAAAGAATGCCAAAAAAACACAAAAATAAGAAGCAACGGCTGTTTTCAACGCTGATAACAATTGAAATGTTTCTCGAGCATCAAACGATTCAGAACGATTTCTGAAAGGATCGTGTGACTCTGAACGCAGCGTAAATTACATTTTAAAAGACATTCACACAGAAAACAGTTACTTTACTACATTACTGTATCTTTGATCAAATAAAAGCCTCGTGAGCGGAAGACTTTTTTTTGTAAGTCTCTAGATTGGTGGCCATCGGAAATGTGTGAGAGTTTATTAGAAAGGAGGAACAAAAGAGGAACAAATAGTGTTCATCGGGTGCAGTGGTTTGTTAAAGCAGCAGACTGAATGAATTAGGCTGGAGGACGCTTAGCTAAACAAACCACGATACAGGAACAACGTGCACATGTCTACTGCATAACATCACCTGACATCAGCAGTCATCTATTAATCAACCCTGTGTGATGTTATTAATGACGGATATGGCTCGAACAATGGTGCAACCATGCTTTAATTTAAAAAAAAACACACGCGCCACTATGGAAGTCATCGTAAGGGATCGCAGGGCTTTTTGTCCTTTGTTGAAGCCAATGGTCACCAAAACGTCTTTCCAAAAATCTTGTAATACAAGAAAAAATCCCGAACACATAAAAACAACTGCATTACCTGAGAAACTGGGCACATAAAACGGGAGATGACACTACCTGAAAATAAATGGATGCAGAAACAATATTCACGCAGAGAGGGCTAAACGCTAAACGTCCAACAAACAGCATTTTCTTTTATTTCCAACAAATATCTTCTGACAGAGATTTGAGAAAGGGCGAAACACGCACTTTCTGATAGTGTGTCCCCATGCATGCACTTTAGAATATTTTATAAATAAAAATATGTTATATAACTCATATTAATATTTTGTTGCCATGACGCACGCGAGCCTCAATTATTTATTCTTACGCAAAATCTCTCGTCGAGACTATTTCAGATCAGAGCAAACAGGTTACAGTAAATAAGCAGATTCAGAAGCAGGGCTATATTTATCCCAGAGCATGTTCTGGTGACTCTGTCTGTTTGATTTCTCTCGGGCAGGAGGTGGGAATGACAGGGAATGGAAGGGCAGGAGCTCATTATAATGCCCGGCGTGACCCAGCCACCGTGGAGGCGTCTGCTCGGTGCGGGTCACTGACAATACACGGCGAAGCCCCTGTCAGGAGACGGACGCCTCAGCATGCACTGCACTCGCTTGAGCAGGAGACAGCGATTCGCCTGTGGTCGCCGGTTCGGGGCTGCCGGTTGACTCGGAGCGAAAGGCCGACGGAGAACGAGCAACGGCTATAAGAGCTAATAGCTCCGGTTCCCGTCCCGGACGCCTGGCTCTCGGCAGAACCGACCACGGCCAGGCTATAATCGCGCCCATTCACAAACAACACAGCGTTCGCAAGAGTTCAAGACCTACTGAAACACTATGTCGTCGATTAATTAGATATGGCTTCGTGTAGAGCTGACAAGGACGGCTTCCTATATTCAAAAATATATGCATATATTTATATATAAGCATACATTATTCTTAAATACATACATCGGCACAAGTCAACTACCTGAGATTGCTTTTGTGGTTTTTGGATCTTTTAATGCAAAAGTCTTACTTAAGGCACAAATATGTGCTTAATTAGCAGTAATTAATGGCTAATATTCTAATGTACACATGTATATGTATATATATATATATATATATATATATATATATATATATATATATATGTGTGTGTAGTGTGTGTGTGTATTATATATGTGTATTATATATACACACACACACACACACACACACACACACACACACACACACACATATATATATATATATAAGAAACTGATATTTCTATTCAGCAAGGATACATTTAAATTCATCTTCTCTAAATTGAAATTCTACACTGTTACAAATCGCCATATTAGAACGATTTCTGAAGGATCACGTGACACGCTGATTGCAATCACATTTTAAAAGTCACATAGAAACAGTATTTCGCACTATTACAGACGCTGACTCGGTTAGCTTGGCTAATAACCTTGCGGCGGCCATCAGAAAAGCGTGAGGTTTGTTATAAACGAGGGCCGAGTCAGTCATGATGCCGAAGTTGCCCTCTTTATGATGCTAAATGAAAGCGGAGTAGAATTTAATTAAAGGTTCACCGAGGACTTTCAGAAGTTCTGCACTCAATTACACTCTATATGCCACCTCCTGCGCAACCTACTTTTCCAATTACATTTACAATTAACGCCAGAGGTTGGACTCGGAGGTGTTCCTCCACCCCAACGAAGCTGCACAAGCATGTCTGTCCTAAAAAAAAGCGTGGCTAAAATGATTCCGCTTCCAATTTGTACGGGTCTAGGCTACGGGATTTTAAAGTTTTGCAATAGCTGCAGACGTCTGCACTGAGCTCCTCGTGTGAGCTATGGGTGGGTAAGTGACAGACGGCTGCTGAAACTGACACGGCCTGTACTCCTAAAGATTTGGAGAATCCTCTCAGAGAGCTCCTATTTTAGCTTAGAAATGTCTAGCTGGGGTTTTAGCCTAAAAGTGATTCAGGACCGATGTAAGAGCAACTCTTAGTGAGGAGGCGGGGCTAGATATGACACAGTTTTTTAAAGACCGGGATTGGTGGGGTTGTCCAAGAAGCTTTCTACACACACACACACACACACACACACACACTCACACACACACACACACACACACACACACACACACACACACACACACACACACACACACACTCACACACACACACACACACACACACTCACACACACACACACACACACACACACACACACACACACACACACACACTCACACACACACACACACTCACACACACACACACACACACACACACACACACACACACACACACACACACACACACTCACACACACTCACACACACACACACACTCACACACACTCACACACACTCACACACACACACACACTCACACACACACACACACAATGTATATGTATTCTTTATTTCTTATGCGCCATGCTGTCACGCTTAACGTACTTCATAGGAGATGAACAGCATTTTTCACCTTGCCAAAAACGTTAACGTAGCGATTATTTCCATTTCTGTGGCATTTCTGAGCGCCATCAGAGATGTCAGCGGTACCTCTAATCAGATCGAGCACAAACAAGATCCAATGCATTGCGTGCAACACGTTTTCTTCATGTTTCGTCCATTTTCTCCACTGCTAAAGAAGCTCTCCATCTCTTCATCCTTAACACCTCTTTTAAGGGTTAAGGAGCTTTCTGAATTGCTTTTTTCTTTACTAGCATCTTTTCTTTAATTCTAAGAGGAAACACCCACATTTCCAGATCAGAAACGTCCTAGAATTGTCATGAAAACGAACCCTGTTATTGAAACGAAAATAGATGCCAATTCGTGAGTCAACGCTAATGCATCAACAAAAAATAAACATACGACTGTGATCAAATCTGGGCTGGAAGCCAGCTTGTCTTATTGTCTGTTCATTTGGATGAAGCAATTGCAATATGGGTGCTTTATACCGAGGACAGTTATTGTAGGAGAACTAAAGATTGCTTTGATTAAACTATTAATTCAATTTGGTCTTTAAGAAAGCGAGCATGACGATTACTATTTGTTCTAGACTCTTAACTCTAAATCTTGCTTTTTAAAACATGATTTGTTTTGTACTACGGACATGCTACACGCATGATAGCAGTTATCAGATTTACAATGTCCTCATCCTTAAAAAGTGTGGTAAAAAAAAACTAAAGAAAAGAAATTTCAATTTCAAAGGAGTTTTCAATTTGTACTTTCGGTTTCTCAGACAGGGCTTAGACTAAATCAGGATTAGGTCACAGAGTTCAATTAAGAGTCATTTTAATAAACGCACTTAGTAAAAAGTATTAATGGTGTGCTTTTTTAAAACAAAACAAAGGCACTGATCTATTTTTAGATCCGTCGGTGGAAGTTTCTTTCATCTGAAACAGCTCAGACTTACATTTTAGTCTAAGACTAGGCTTCTAGTATATAAATGATATAAACTAGTTTTGATTCAAAACAGCGAGTAGAAGAAACTATGGAATGCTTTGCATCGCTGGGTTTTATCATTGGTCATTTTTATGAAACTTTAAATATGTTATAACTATGTTATACGTTAATGTTTAATATTATATACAGTTTATGTAAATATTAAACGTTTAGCTAAACAATGGAATGGATTTTTTCCAATTATGGCGTGGATTATTGTGATGTTTTTGTCATCTGTTTGGACTCGTTCGGCGGCACCCATTCAATTGTATTTCTCCAAAATCTGTGAAAAAAAACCCGTACATTTCGGTAAAATTGAATTTTTAGGTGCACCGTTGCTTTAAAAACGCGAACGCCATGCTTTTCGCCATCTTCAACATTTGGTCATTGCCAGCCCTCTCGCGTCTATTTGTTTAAGTGTGTAATACGCAAAGGGAACCGAAAAGGTGGCGTTTTTAAAAGAGCGATGTTTAATGCATATCCTCGAAATGACCAGAGCTTGCTCTTCATTAACATGATAAGTCACTGACATACATGCAGCTCGAATCACTAATAAATACAGCAAAATTAACCTATTGCTCTCGACGTTTTAATGAAGCAAACTCTGGATGGATGGACGTTAATCCACTTTTGCGCATTGCATCCAATCCTCAGAGAGTCATTAAACGCAGAGTCTGTCTTGTGTTGCCAAAACCACGAGCGGATGAATATATAATGCTGCAAAACAATGAATGATCATTATGTGGGTGACATTAGGTCTTCTCTGACAGTGAGGAAAATGCAAAATCATAAAAAAAAAAAAAAAAAAAAAAAGCACTTTAACCACCCTTTGCTATAAATGTGAAGTTCAAGCAATTGTTTAGTTTTATAACGGCCTCACTAAAATGTCTGTGTAGATAACAAGAAGCTCTCACGGCCACTTGACACTGACCTCGCCGCAAATTATTATCATGCAGTATGTAAATGAGGCTCTTTGTAAAATTGGCTCATCAAACGTTTCTCTCCAATTCTTTGTTCGGTTTCCTATTGTTGTTTTCATATGAACCGAGAATACATGAATACATATATTTGTGTAACGCTACAAACAGTAGCCACATCGCTGAAGCCGTTTCTCTTCTCTTCTCTTCTCTTATGTTGTTCAAATGCTATTATCATTAAAACCCTTCACGTTGATGTGATAACTTTTATGCATATGTATGTTTTTCTTTGTGTCGAATGGCTTCTGAAGACTGAATGAAAAGTTGGACAACATTCAACAACCCCTATATACACAATAAATATATATTTTGCACGCAAAGCCTAATCAATTACGTTTATGTAGCTTACAATGACTAGAGCATTGCTTAAAGATTCTTTGTCAGGATTTTTTTATGCATCCTTAATTAAAATGCTTCGTTTTGGTCTTTGTGACTCCGCCCACCTCCAACATCACCGCAACACCCCGGGTTGCCAGTTGAAGGAGAACACAACGTTTTGCAGCCACGGAAGCCAGCAAACGAACCGAGTCGGACAGATTCGAAATGGCAACCTTAAGCTCCGTGAATATTAAAATGCGAATCTTGCCTTCCACTGTCAGTTTTTGTTACGTCCTCAATCTGGCAACCCATGCGAGTCGCGGCGCCTAAAATGGAAGATGGCGATTTAAACTGCAGCACTGCTAGCTATCGATATGACATACTGCGCCTTAAAATATGAATCAAAGTCATTCGAAATAAAATAGAAGGGAAGAAACGATGGCATAGATGATTTTTTAACTCATCCTTTTAAGGGGTATATGGAAATGTGAACCAAGTTTAACAGTGATTGAAAAGGCCATAGTTGGAATTTTGACCTCTACACCAAGATGAAAACTCAACCTCTGTGTTTTATAATTTTTTTTTTTTTTTTTAGCAAACAGCGTGTCATGACCTTAGTGTCGCGTCTCACCTCTGTGACAGCGCTTTCCTCGAGAGCAGTGACACTGTCGGTGACACGGGCGCTGAAACCGTCAGAGTCACCGGCCAAGCGCGTTCGTGCTTACTAACACCCCTTCAACAGAACCGTGACGTCCCAGAAGCCGCACAAATACCTGCGCCGACCCCAAGCGACCAGATAAAACCTTACTTTCATAACGACTCCCAAAGATAAATGCGCTTCTGTCCACTCGGCCGCATCCCGCTCCGCCTTTTCACTATCCGACCGAATCTCGCTTTGCATTTATTTCCCTCCTCGTTCACGTTACAGAAGTAAAATGGGTTGCGGGAAGCTATTCGCATCGACTTTTAACTCACAGTGTGCAATGACTGCGGGCGATATTAAACCCTCCCGCTAGGAAATAAAAAAGACAGACATATTGAAGTGTCTGGTAATATTTCAGGAAGCAATGACACAACAGAAGCATTCAAATGTTGATCTTGGCGTTAAGGGGTTCTGGCGCCCGGGTCTACGGCGCAAGCTCAAACCCATATGCAGGATGTTCATTAATTCAGGGGTGAGAGTATAAAAGCGTGGAGCTCTGGTTTCAGTGACGGCCTATAGGGAGCGAAGGAGGAGAGGGATTTGTTGTCTCTGCTTTTGTTGATGATGTAGAACTTGTAAGGGAGTGAGAAGTCTTTGTCATGTAAAGGACTATTATTGAGATAAGGTGCAGATACTACAGATAACATCAGCTGAACGCTGTCCTTCAGAGGCCTTCTCTCTCTCATTTCGTTCTCACACACACACACACACACACACACACACACACACACACGGACCTCAGTTACCTCATTATCAGGCCTTCTGACAGTTTTAACGCTTCGGGAGACACAACAAGGACAATGTGAAGAAAATATATAATCACATACACTGGCCAGCGCACCTTTCTTGTACTTGGATCATTACTTTCAAGCAATCGATCTGATTTAGGCACTGGAGTTACGGTAGGTGTTAAAGGGGCAGTAAGCGCAGTTTTTATTTGAAACAAACGCTCACACTCGCAATCTAGATCAGTGACCACGCCCTGTCTCAAAAGCCCTGCCCCTAAACATTGACAGACATTCTATTCAATGCTGGCCCCTCCCCGTCGCTCTTGGACACGCCCCTTACTCGTTATTGTCGACAAGTGTGTTTATGATCCACTTTCTGCGTGTACTGCGCCTTTAAGGGCTTAAAATAATGAAAGGGGTCATGCGATGTCATGCCATGATATGATATATTGTGTATTTAGTAAAACACATTATTTTCAACACACTGCACATTATTGCATTTGCTGCATCCAGCAGGGACATATACTGATTATAATGACCCATGCTGGGAATTCACAATATTGATTTCATGGCGCATTGCATTTTTCACAATTTTTTTTTAAACAAATTACAAATGAAAGTGTGTCTTTTTATTGTAATGCTGCATATTTCTTTGCAGAATTCAAATATGCCAAATAATAAAATCGAAATTTTAAAAAGCGAATACTAAATCAAACGAATAAATAACGCAAATAAAAGAAATCTTTTATGCAAACTATATTAAAAAAATGTATTCATGCATAATATCTGATTTATGGTGGTCATTAAAAATGTTGTCCTTTGGTATATAAACATTATTATTATTATCATTGAATTTATTTGTTCTTACATAAAATGCTGCTATTTTCATGGAAAAGTTCTGGCACCCTCGGCTGTGTTCATTACGATTTTGTGCGTGTGTGTGTGTTTTACTGAAAACTCATCTCATCTCTATACCAAGCTGGAAAAAAGAGAAAGCATTTCATCCTCAAACAACGTCACGCTTTCCAATTTAATTAGCGCTAAATGTTGAAAAATGTTGTGAGTGTGTGTGTGTGTGTGTGTGTGTGAGTGTGTGAGAGTGTGTGTGTGTGTGAGTGTGTGTGTGTGTGTGTGTGTGTGTGTGTGTGTGTGTGTGTGTGTGTGTGTGAGTGTGTGAGTGTGTGTGTGTGTGATGGCCCCATTCAACATGACCACGCTGGCTTCTGAGCATTAGCCTGCGCTGTGACAGAATCGATGGAGTAACACAGATAATAGCGTCTCTGGTGATCAGAGATAAATCTAATTGAGTGTGGTCTGTCGGTGGACGCTGCAGAGAAGCTGAGGACCTCGGATCTAAAGCAGAGCTGTTGAACGGGAATACAGTATTCAGACTAGTAGAGCACTTTATCAAACATTCAACAACCATGTTAAGATTTTAAATGCATGAGCAGTATTAAATGATATATTGTGCATTACCTTGATTGCACTGAATCTGAACTGACGATTAAAGGCGGGTAATGCGAATAGCGAAACAAACCTGCAGCCAATCAGCAGCAAGGGGCGTGTCTACTCATGATGTGGTGGTGCAGGGACAGACATTAGATGAAAAAGAGGACGTCTAGAGAGAGTCTACACTGACTGGATGCGATCAAGCGACGTGGTATTTTGAAATGCGTGTCAGAGCGGTTTTAAGGGTTGCCTGGAGTTACGTCGCATGTTTGGGGCGGAGCTATCAAAATAGGGGCGTGTTTGTTTTGGTGATTTCAAATAGAAACACTGGCTACCAGAAATCAATTACCCGCTTTAAATTTTAAAAGTAGATATATAAACTGCACTTGCATATAATATGAATGAAATAAAAGGACACTTTTAAAACGTTGCACTTTGTAATTTCAAGTTTAAAAGAACATTTCAAATCATAATCTTTTACAAAGAAGAACTATTTTTGATGCATTGAATAATATACTAAAGCACGTGTAAAGTATCTGATTATATTTTTAACTGTATTGTGATTTCCTTTCTACATTTTAAACGACTAAATTTCAACTTCATTGCAAATGTGTACTCTCCACGACATTAAAGTTTTAATAGGAGCGACTTTATTAACTTTTTTTAGCATCTGCTGCACACTTAAAAGACAATAATAATTACGAAGACAATTATGATCATTGCTATAAATATATTATTAAAGCGGGTTAAAAGAACCAGCTAATTGCATTTAATATGAATCTGAACTATCATGCATTTTAATTTTAACTGCATTAAATGCATACAGATGTATGAAAACATTACTGTTCTTACATTTACGTTTTTATTTTAATGCTATGTTACTTTCTTAACAGAATTATGCTGCCAAGTGTGTAAATCTCCCAATGAAGGCAATTTTGAAAAAGTCGCAGCTCACCTTCTTCACAGAAAATAAAAAATCATTTAAGTTAATTGCCAAAATCATAGAGGAAATCATTTTAAAGCCGCCACAGCTGTTGTAACGAGACAGAGCTATAATCAGCAGCAGTTTTAGTGTCAACCGAGTCACTACTCAAACTCATCAGCTGCGTGTTTTCTGGGGTGTCACTTCTCATTTTCAATTCTCTCACAGCCTCAGAATATATTCACAGCCGTTATTAGCACTCTGAGGTGGCGCTGAACGAACATCTCGAGCTTCCAAAATGCAATGCAAATAAATTCCGGTCCTACACAAATAAGAGCGGCAAGGAAGAAGTGGATTGGATTGAGCTTTGATTCAACAAGCAAACAAATACATTTTCTCTCCATAGGGTTCGTGTGCTGTGTAGATACTTTAAAACACAATACGCTGGAGTTGAGTGTTTGATTCAGTCGGGCATGCGTTCTGTTTACATCAATTTATTTGGTAATAGTTTGCGCAAAAAAAGCGAAAAACGGACTGAAAAATCTACTCACCCTGAAAGATGCATGTAAGATGAAGATGAGTTTGTTTCTTCAACATATCTGGAGGATAGCAGCCTCAGCAATTGATGAATGGGTGCCGTGAGAATGAGAGTCACAACAGCTGATAAAACGTCCACGATAATCCACAGCACCGTTCAACACGACAGAGATTATAGATTTGTTTCTTACGAATGCGCTTTTGGCTTCTCAAGACATTAACTGATGGACTGGGGTGCCGTGGATTATTGTGATGCTTTTATTGCCAGTTTGGACTCTTATTCTGATGGCACCCATTCACCGCAGAGCATACATTGGTGAACAGCCGTATATCGATGATTACAAAAAAATGAGAAACATTACCTCGAATGCATATTTTAGGATTTTCATGCATGAAGGATGACAATATATAATTGCTCATGACGGGATCTGTACAACTACACGAGTTGTTTCTGCAAGAGAGCGTCTGCTAGGAACACAAATGTAATTGAAACGTACAGTATATGTTTGTTGGAGATGCACGAGCCCATGCATATGTAATGCTGACGGTCGACAGATGCATTAAGTTCCTTTCCGTCTTATTAGCAGACGATTTCATGCAAGGATGAAGCCGATTTTCTGTTCCCCTCTAGATATTTCATGGTCTATTTTCCTCAGTAATTTTTTAAAAATAGGTTCTTTTTTTATTAATTCATGCCTTTGACAAAAGCACTCGTATCTGGACTGAGGCAATGCTAATGTAACCCACATCTCCTCTACCGCTCTGATTGTTTGCCAGATGCACGTGGAAAAAGATTACCATTTATTCCAATTAACTAAATCTTCTCCTAATCCAGCCCATGCAATTGAGCAGACAGGCAAAAGCGTGTTTCCCAGATGCTCGACTGAGCTGATGTGGTTTGTGATTCCAGTTAGCGTTACTCAGCGGGGTGCTCGTCGAAGCCGTGCGAGC
Organism: Puntigrus tetrazona; assembly: GCF_018831695.1. Classification (NCBI taxonomy): domain Eukaryota; kingdom Metazoa; phylum Chordata; class Actinopteri; order Cypriniformes; family Cyprinidae; genus Puntigrus; species Puntigrus tetrazona. The sequence continues at coordinate 73,208 of NW_025048378.1, read as the reverse complement.
GCGCCCGAATCAAAGTGTCTGTCTTTGCCTCTTTCCTCCGCTCTACGTTCATTGTGAGACACACAGCCTCTTGGCAGAGAGCTGAAGCGTTTCGGCGACACTAATGCGGTGCAACGCGCTGACACGAGGCAACACTATTTAAACCCAAAAGTAGTTACCCGCAAATGAGCTGTAGGGGCCATTACGACTTTATGAAGCTATCACTTAGCCGCTTGCTGGTCTGCTGAGTTTTAAAGGTGAATAGTGACTTAAAATTTCCTAGTTGGACAAAGAGTCTTTATTAGGGAAAGAAAGAGTCTTTGCTATCGGCATCTGGTCACTTTCTGTGCATCGGGTGTCAATCAGAACCATCCAAATCCGATATTGTCGAGCCCCACAAAAGGCACAAAAACATTATAAAGTTTCCGTGCACTATATTTCGAGTGCTCTGAATAGCTCAGTGTGAGGCGCAGATGAATATTTAAGTCATTAAATTCAAGTTCACATAAACTCTTCTCTGTCTGTCCTCTAATCAGCGTACAAACTGCTTCGGTTACTACAGTCAACGCGATTAAACTCTCTTAAATATCACTTAAGAAGAGATTTAAAGCTGTCAAGAGAATTGCTCAATATAGCAAAGCGCCGATTTATTACACTACGCATCAATATCTCTTCCCTTTTTCAATGGGGACTGATCGGTAGGACATAAGCCCTTTGTATGCGCATAAGCACTGTGCATTGGAAACTTTCGTAGTATAATACTTTTCTGCGCAATGAAGGATTAATAGTCTTGTTTTTGTTTTATCTGCCACATGTTGCTGGCTTCATTACTACGCTATACATTTAAAAGAAATGCATATGACTTACTTATAAATGTAGCCTATTGTTTTTTCATGTATTTTACAACAATACAAAGAGCAATGTGCGTCAGATTTAATAAAAATGTTTAAATGTTATAAAATGATTGTTTTTCTAGAGCATCTTTTGCTGCTGAAACCACTAAATTAGTTTATAATAGTATTTCTGTCATTGATTATGATTATATATATATATATATATATATATATATATATATATATATATATATATACTTTTTTAAAGTTGTTATTTTTGATTAAAATTAAGTTATTAAAAGGCAGAAAAGAGTGATGGTCAGGTCAACACAGAGAGGTCAAGAAATTCTACATTGATTTAAAAAAAAAAATGTTAAAAGAAAAGCCGTTATCGGTTTTTAATCGGTATCATCGCAGATACTCAAAATTAGTATCGGATCGGTTCTGAAAAAATGTTAGCGTTGCATCCCTAGTCTTTATATAGGAAATGTTTGAAAATGAAAGCAGCAATCTGACCAATCAGAATCAAGCATTCCAGAATATTGCGTTAAAGGAATAAATTACTGTAAATTAACAGTACATTTTCTTTTTTTTGGTGAACTATCCCTTTAAGCATCCTCATATGAATATCTGTCTGGGTTTATCTAGTGATAACCATCAGCTGAACACACATTATCACACACACGCTTCTTAACGAATCAATAAACCCGTAGACACAAAATACTGACTGAATAAAATCAGTGTTTTATTACAAGTACATTGTATTAATTTTTAATACTTTTATTGTTTTCTCTAATAAAAGCATAATAGTTTTTATTAAAACAAACAAATGTTATAGCGTTATACTTACAAAGACCGTACAAATCAAACACACGCATATGCATATTAAGTTAAGCTAATTAACCTCATAATAACAGAAATAATGATGTTTTCAGCAAAATACGCATATGAAAGCATGGTCATTTTTACTAGGTTAAGTCTACTTAATAAAACGCATTTATAGTTTTTAGGTTTGGTTTATATACTCACATCAACATACACTTTATCCATGACAGCAACGCAAAAATAACTCGAATTCTCACAAGCCAGGAAACTAAACCTAAAGTTTCACTCTTAGCCGAACACTTCCTCTCTTTCTCTCACACACACACACACACACAGTCTGCTATCAACAGCTCAAGCATCTGTTACTACATTTTTAATGACAATTTGCAATTAACAACGGAGGCATTGGATGAGATGCGAAGAATTAATCCTACTCACAATAGCGTTTTAAGTACCAAATACCTTCAAATATAACATCTGATTGATGTCTTTAGGTCTGATAATCCTATTACAAGCAGAATAATTGACTCCGTGCCCCTGAATTATTAGAAAATAATGCACACCTGAGGAGTAACGGTGCAACCATGACAATGGTCGCCCTATTATTGAAGTTGTTATAACAATATATGAATGACTTATAATTAGTATTTGTGAATGAATTAACGGCATGGATAAAGCCCTTCATAAGCCCTTGAGGCATAACTACAAAGAGTTACGGTTTAATTTCCCTTTCTGATGATTTAAGCAGTTAAGCGATAATTCATGCAATGAATTACGATGCTAAACATCTCTAACAGTGACAGTGATAGAGGAGCGAGAAGAGCTTCAAACCCAGTCTAGAACAGCTGCCGCGTTACACGGCTTCATTTCAAGGCCAAAGATCCCAGCTATTCAGACTCGGGCTCGTCGACACATAATAAGCAGATGTTGTCGGGTTTTGTGAAGCTTTTATCAGAAAGCGACCGCGGTTATAGATTTGAGCGGACTGTCGCGACGCAACCTTGAAACACAAAGAGAGTCTGCGCTCGGCCCTCGAGCTGTTTTATATCTGCCGATGATTTTCAAAAATATTTGTTTATCCGTGAAAACTACAAAGCATGAACAGCGCGGGCAGCTCTGTTAGGGAAAAATAAATTGTGATTTTTATGTATGTAAACAAATTGAAAGCCCACTCTAGCCCGAGGAGCACGGCGGTCAGTATTATCAGTTTTTGATTGCCGTCTCTTTAAGATAAAAGATGGATTATGAAGAGTCAATAATGCCCGTGCACCTGAAATAAATGAAATCGGCGGACGAGACCTTGAATTCCTTATCTGTAAAGGGGGGAAAAAAAAGCTAAAGTTTGTCTAAGTTGTGAAAAAAAGCTGAACTGCAGAAGACCTCGGCTTGGATTCTGCCTGAAGAGACAGATGATGTGAAAGGGCCGATCAATAAGTCCAGACAATAGAGCGCTCTGAGCTGGAAATTGAAAAGCAGGTCATTGTACGCAGGAAACTATGGACTGCGCCTTTAAAAAATGGGAACGTTTTTAGTTTAGAGGCAGGAAGAAAAAATTGATCGTGACAGATGCAATTTGAGCCCTATATCGCCTGTTGAATAACATCATATGAATGCATCAGTGTCGGGAGTATGAGAGGCGCGAGCGCTCAGAACGTGTTTTTGCATTTAAAAAGACAGGCAGGCACGAAAGAAAGGGGCGCGTGGCAAAAAAATGCATCTCGAAACGCGATGCAAATGCTATGAGTGCTGCGCAGTGGTTAAGACATCTGCATACAGCAGAAAACTATTCAAAACAGGCTGATATATTAGTCTATATAGAGCGATAGGAATACTATGTTAAATGTAATGTAAATGTTTTAAACACAAATATCAATTTCAAATGTGGCTGAAATTACAATGACAGCGATTTACAGATTCATATATTTGTTCGATTGCAATTATTGCTATAGGGACGATTTAGTAGTTGAAGGGTATTGGTAGAGCTGCCGGACTCATGAATGCACGTATAAAAAGTGTGCGCATATAATCTAAGGTTAGCAAGTGAGTAGCAAGTAAGTGGTTGCAATCGGTTTATTTTGTATATATTTAAATAAATTTAGTGTTACATGTTTTAATTTTTAAATGCATCTAAAATAATACGACTTGATAAAAAAAAAAAAAAAACATTTACTTCTAAAATATATATATAAATATTGAAAATAAAATGACGATGCACTTTTGAGCCTGAACTTGAGAATAGGTCAGAACAAATAGTCCTGTCTTAAACTCCCCTACTAGTTGAGCCGAAGTCGCTATGTTGAGACGATACACCCCGAACCATGATCTAATATACTCATCTGTTAACGTTCCCATTCATCTCAATGGCAGTTTCTTGGCTGGAGCATGCAGGCCTGGAAATACGTGAGCAGCATGCTGCCGTCTTTCTGATGGATCGCTTCGTATTAGACCACTTCAGAGCGGACGGGGAGAGAACGCACGTCTGTTTCATGCAGTCGAGCCCTCCAAAATATCATTTGCGTTTGGGTGTAATTTGTTCCCGTGTGTTGTTGTTGTCGTCGGCATAATGGAGGACAGAATATATCAGCACCGCCCAGAGAGGATCCGATGCGCTGTCTAGTAATAATACCCTACATCTATGCTGCTTCACGCCGCCGAGTCCTCCGGGTCTCTGAGGTCTCCACGATTCAGTCTAACAGAATAATGCAGTTAGTGTTACGACGCGCGTCACCCGGGGCTTCACCCACCCAATCTGCACACATCTCTGAGATGAAGAACGGCTGACCCGACACGAGCCGTGCATCGTTCCTGGAGAGCGGCAATCTCCGCTTAATTGAGCTCAAATCAAGACAAACAGACAAGACGCAAAAAAAAAGCCTTCAGAGAGGCCGAGGAAATTACAGCGAATTATGCAATTTCGGTCTTGATGATGAATCTGCTCCAGTCAGGCCCGAAAACAGAAAGCGCAGATGATTAATGGCTTTAGTTCAGATTTCAGTGAGAGAAGTATTCCTCCTTTACTTTTAGGGTCCGCTTAGATTTAGTCGATAAACGTTATATTAGTCAAACGACCAAGTAACATTCATTTGCGCAACAAAGCTTTTCGCTTGAACTCAACAGAACACGTTTCTCCTTCCTTTTGAAAGTCCGAAACGCGCACTTAAAGTTAATAAAACGCTTTATTTATTTATTCTTTTCATACAGATGAAATCTAAAATGACTAACCACGGGTTTAAGGAGAGTCTACGTCTGCACGCTCAAGGATGCGTCGTTTATTTGCTTGGCTACCGACTGCCTCGTGATAAAACTCTTATTGAAGGTATTTTAGTTTGATGCCACGAACCTTGAAAAAGTAGAAAGCAAATTGTCCGTGCTCTTACGACGCTCAAAACAAAAACCACGTGAGCTTTTATCTGTCAGGGATGCTTCTTTGTGCTTCTTTAGTGTGAAAGTCCTGTCTGGTTCCTGACCTGTTTGAGAGCGAAACAAAACTACTTTCCACTTATAATAGGCCTAACCTATATTAGACACTAGACAAAACGCAATCTCATTTTCAACTCATATTACTGCTTCTGAGAAGCCAACGATTTCCGACGTGAGAAGGGAATATTGCTGCATCTATTTAGTTTCACGCTTGCGATCTCGAGACGTTGTGTCATGCTGAGAGATAAGATGTGAGTGAATAAAATGAAACATTACTGTCCGGAACATTTACTTTTTAGCGGAAGGACTGCATTTAACCAACGCTTTGTGTCAATTTATACACAATACAGACATGCGTACGTATATCGACTGTAAGGGATAATCAACGGCTAACACGGAGGCGAGCGTAGCCTCCACGGCGTGCATTTAAACGCTCAATTTAATTGATTCATTGATTACCGTTGATTATCCCGGCTCGGCCATTTGCCAAGTTATAGATAAGTTAAAACTAGTATCGCTCTTGCACCAGAAGGGTATAAAAAAGGTTATTTTCATCAAGTTCTGGCTCTTCAGCGTTGACATTCTGCTCACTTCAGTGCGGACACATTTATTTGAACAAATTATACCGTTTATTTGACGTAATTATCGAACAGAAAGAGAAAGAGAGAGAGAGACCTGCATCTGTGCGTCTCTCTACAAACAATCAAGCTGTAATTGTTTAGTTATTTCACAAACAGTGAGTTTACAGCCTCGTCGCTGAGAAATATAAATGTAGCGGTGTCGTATCTTTAGGCTATTTTATTAATGACAGCAGCAAGGCAGTGTTCACGACGAGTTTGTTTGTTTGTCTGTGTGTGTGTGTGTGTGTCTGTGTGTGTGTGTGTGTGTGTGTCTGTGTGTGTCTCTGTGTGTGTGTGTGTCTCTGTGTGTCTGTGTCTGTGTGTCTCTGTGTGTGTGTGTGTGTCTGTGTGTGTGTGTGTCTGTGTGTGTGTCTCTGTGTGTGTGTGTGTGTCTGTGTGTGTGTGTGTCTGTGTGTGTGTGTGTGTGTGTGTCTCTGTGTGTGTGTCTGTGTGTGTGTGTGTGTGTGTCTGTGTGTGTGTCTCTGTGTGTCTGTGTGTGTGTGTGTGTCTGTGTGTGTGTCTCTGTGTGTGTGTGTGTGTGTGTGTGTGTGTGTGTGTGTGTGTGTGTGTGTGTGTGTGTGTGTGTGTGTCTGTGTGTGTCTCTGTGTGTGTGTGTGTGTGTCTGTGTGTGTGTGTGTGTGTGTGTGTCTCTGTGTGTGTGTGTGTCTGTGTGTGTGTGTGTGTCTCTGTGTGTGTGTGTGTGTCTCTGTGTGTGTGTGTGTGTGTCTGTGTGTGTGTGTGTGTGTGTGTGTGTGTGTGGTAATCTCCAATCTCTGCAATCTTTCTGTGTGCATCAATTAAAGCAGCAGCGCATTAATATGAAGCTGTTCATAAACTAGTCTTGGAACTACCTGTGCATTAAATATATATTCGCCCTCAGAGAATAAATAAATAAATATGTATAAATGTGTGTGTGTGTGTGTGTGTGTGTGTGTGTGTGTGTACATATATACATACAGCATATATATATATATATATATATATATATATATATATATACAGTGCCCTCCATAATTATTGGCACCCCTGGTTAAAATGTGTTCTTTAGCTTCTAAAAAATTCAGTTTTGTTCTAAATAACATAGGACCACAATGGAAAAAAGAGGAAATTCCATCCTTTAATTCAAGTGCATTTATTCAGTGGAAAAAATCCCACATTAAGAAATAATTCTTTTACATCAAATCATGGGTGCCACAATTATTAGCACCCCTGATATTTAATACTTTGTACAACCCCCTTTTGCCAACAAAACAGCACCTAATCTTCTCCTATAATGTTTCACAAGATTAGAGAACACAGAAAGAGAGATCTTCGACCATTCCTCTTTGCACAATGTCTCTAAATCATCCAGTGACCTGACTCCTCTCCTCTGCACTCTCCTCTTCAGCTCACTCCACAGGTTTTCAATGGGGTTGAGGTCGGGGGACTGAGATGGCCATGGGAGGAGCTTGATTCTGTGTGTGGTGAACCATTTCTGTGTAGATTTGGCCACATGTTTTGGGTCATTATCTTGCTGAAAGACCCAGTGACGACCCATCTTCAGCTTTCGGGCAGAGGCCACCAGATTTTGCTTTAAAATGTCCTGGTATTTCAAAGCATTCATGATGCCATGCACCCTAACAAGGTTCCCAGGGCCTCTGGAAGAGAAACAGCCCCACAGCATCACCGATCCTCCCCCATATTTCACAGTGGGCATGAGGTGCTTTTCTGCATACTCATCTTTTGTGTTCCGCCATACCCACTTAGAGTGTCTGTTGCCAAAAAGCTCTATCTTGGTCTCATCTGACCAAAGAACACGGTCCCAGTTGAAGCCCCAGTACCGCTTAGCAAACTCCAAACGCGTTTGCGTTATGATTGTGACTGAGAAAAGGTTTTTTCCTTGCACGCCTCCCAAGAGCTTGTTGGCATGTATATAGCGTCTGATGGTTGTTTTGGAGACTTTGTGACCCCAAGATGCTATCATTTGTTGCAGTTCTTTAACAGTGAGCTTTGGAGAATTTTTTATTTCTCTTACCATCCTCCTCACTGTGCGTGGAGGCAAAATAAACTTGCGTCCTCGTCCAGGCTTGTTTACTACTGTTCCAGTCCAACTTCTTAATGATTCCTCTCACAGTAGATATGGGCAGCTGCAGGCGGGTGGCTATTTTCTTGTACCCATTACCTAACTTGTGAAAGGTCGACACACATCTGCCTTACTTGAATGGTGTGTTCCTTTGTCTTTCCCATGTTGAAGAGTGGATAAGAGAAATGGCCTCTGTGTCACGTCATATTTATACCCCAGGAAGCAGGAAGTGATAAATTGCTAATTAAATGTTCCTAGATATTCAGATCAACTTTGTAAACTACTGTAGAAATGACAGAAATACTTCAATTACATTTATTTTATAGGAATTGTTAGGGGTGCCAATAATTGTGGAACAAGTTATTTTATGAAAAATAATTATTTGTTAGTCAGGGATTTTTATTTCCCCTAAAATTCATTTTATATTCACGTTATATTTTTCTACAATTTTCAGTGTGACAATATGCTT